>NC_135187.1:9144805-9446555 GCF_041146795.1 Maylandia zebra
CCAAGTTAGAGGGCTCATCTTCTAAAGAGTATCTGAAAGAACAGTAAGCTGTGTTAGGAAGACTCAGTTACTTTGAACGAGGGTAAGTATGTGTGTTGGAGAACAATTTTAGAAACATGCTGAAATGGATAAACAATTTAAATATAAAATTATGACAACACGATAAAGCAACTCTTGTGCTTCATTCCTTTTTGTAACAGTGTTTTCATTTGTTTTAGTTGTAAAATTCAGCATCTCATAACTGTGCCAACCACTGCACATGAAGTCTGATGTGTACAACTCAATCTGTGGTCCCTGACGTGAGTGGCAAAAAAACAAAAACAAACTTGTGTTCAGATTGTGTCCAAAAACACAAATGAATAAGGTCTTAAGTATTCACATTCTCTGCTGAGACTGTACTAAAAATAAATAAATTTTGAAAAAAACTGTCAAAGTTCACTTTACTAGTTTATAAAAAAGGAAAAAGTACTCTATTCATTACATTAAACTCAACCTTTTTAATCTTAAATCGCAAAAACAGTATATCCAAGCAGTGTGAACAAGTAACAGCATCTATGACCAACTTTATACTTAAGGAAATCTCAAGGTAAAAAAATAAATAAATACTAAAAAAGCACTTCAAAGTACAAGATGTGCAAGATTCAGTGAGAAAAGCCAAGATTAAAGCTAGTTAGAAGGGCAGAGCCAACAGCACTTTCACATAATAAACACTAAAAACACCGTTGAGAAGATATACTACCTTATTCATGAGACGCTCTCTAATAAATGTCTAGATTCTTATAAGAAAAAAAAACAAAAAACACATTGTGGTCACGTCAACCCTGCAATGACCTCAATAATATTTATAGTTGCCAGATTACGTGATGAAAATGAGGATGCCAATTAAATATAGCAGTAAAAGATTCAGAGTCTCATATCAGCAACAGGCAAAATAAAGCTGAAAAGATTAATAACATTTTTCTGATCAATGTCACATACAAGTACTGATCTTCCATGTATTATACTGAGGTGGATGTTCTGAGTAAATAAAATTTACTGTACTAAAAAAAAAACAAAAAAAAAAAAAAAAAACTAACAAACAAATCTGAATTAATTCAAATTTAACATCATTCAATTTTAACATTTGGGGAGGTTTGTGTTTTGCTTAGATTTTTTTTTAATTAAACTTCAAATCTCATTTTAGAAACCAGAACTTATTTTTATCAAATACATTTAGAAAAAAAAATACAATATAAGCAGACTGAAAGGTCACTCCACTGTACAAGAGTGTCCTTTATTGAAAATAAATAAATAAACGTGGACATGCGCGCAAGCAAACGTAGCATGAGCAGGATTAAGAGCTTAAGGTCCAAACTCACAGATGCGGCCCTCCCCAGCAGTAAAACATTTAGACGCCTGCTGTAGCCAGACTTTGTTTGAGCTGAGAGCGTCTGCAACTTTAGTTGAAGGACCGGAGATAATGCCACTTGTAGGACTTTCTGCTACAAAACAACCTGTTACCTATTTATAACCCATATGAACAGAAACTCCCAAAGCTCTGTTTCTGAACAAGGGAAGAAGGTGTGCACCACCAGGCTTGGCTGGTTTATACATTCACTTCATTGTCTCCACAAAATCAACACCCTCTATGATGATGGTGTTTTCCATAAAATACAACCCTATTAACACAATTCAGCCTCACCACAAATAGAAATAGAAATTTTACAAGAGTAAAATTCATCATACAAATCATAAAACAAATATTTGTTATAATTATTTCTTGTGTAGCAACTACTACCAGTTAATGTATTTGTTTTGGTTCCTCACTTCTAAAAATCACAGTTTGGACAGATCACAGTCCAGACCATTCCCCCCCCACATGCTTATAGTATTTGTTTCTTTATTTATCATTTAAAAAAAAAAAAAAAAAAGTATTTTCTGTCAAATAAAATTTGGTAGAACTAATCTTAAAGTTTGTTTCATTTATATGAGATTTTGAACAAAAAAAAAAAAAAAAAAAAAAAAAAAAATTGCAGCGCTTTTTTTTGTAAGTCCAACAACATCTGAGCCAAGAGAAACATGCCAGTAACAAATGCTGTAACTTAGCCAAACAGGAATCTGTTCATGCTTATATCCTGTCATGATACACCCATATTTCTGCACAGCAAAGTGCTTATCACATATAGTTTGGTACAAAAAATAAAGTTCCTCATACAACATCCTGATCATTTTCAAATAACTGAGTCATAATGAGAAGAAAGTTCTCCTGAGTTGTTCAAAGTTTTCTTTTGGCACTTTGAGCATCAAAAGGAGGTGCCATTTATTCTAAGGGACTACAACAGGGGGGTTCATGAATATGGCATTTACTTTTTTTAAACACCAAAACGAGTATCCTACTCTTTCTGTTAAATGAAGGTAAGCTAAATAACTCTGTCTCTATATAGTAATGAAGTTCAGCTGCAAGCAATTAATTTTTAATTGTCATATAAGAGTGTAACCCAGTTCATTTTTGTAGCAACAATTTATAGATGTCCACTAAAAACACAAACAAACACACACACTAAGTTATTATTTTAAAAGTCCAGTTACATGCATACACATACCAAATGTGTTTGAGTGATTACGGCTATTGAAAATATAAACTGCTTATTAAAATAACATAAGTGAGTGAAGGTATTTAGTATTGCAGGCCTGCTGATGGATGGATTAAATCCCTAAAGAAGTTTGATAAACTGTAACACCAACAAATGTCCTGGATTTGCAGCATGATCTCAGGAGCCTTTTTATAGCATGAGGCACTAAACTAAATACATTTATGTTCAGCTGTATTTGCAAGAACCCGTTTGAGTTTATTACTATCAGAAAGAACAAACCTAAGAAAAGAGTTTTTTTTAGGGTTAAAATTTAAGATTTAAGTCAGGATTTTGGCATTTAGTTGTCATGTCCAAAATTAAGGTTCTGAGACTTGGGAATGCAAGATTTTCATTCAATATCTTCACAAGCACAGTCAAACACATGGCTGCTGTCACTGTAGGGGAAATACTGACATTCAAGAACAACTTCTAGTGAGAAACAAAAGTAAGACCTGTTCATTCAAATGACTTCACACACTCAGCACTGCACTTCAGTGTCTTGTAAAGGTTGTGTATTGATCCTACACAGAGCTTTGCAGACTAGTATCCGCATGTTGCATCAGTGTGTTGTCATCAATGGTTATGTCAAAAATACAACTACTACTGGCTACTTTTTGTTTGTTTTGGGTGTTTCTTTTGATTACAGAAGTGAAAACATACAAAGAAACCAAGTGTTCAAAACCACCAGAACAGTTCACTCCAAACACCATTTGTACTTCTTTATTTTTGACCTTTGATTCTTTTCACACTTTTTCCCCTTCATGGTGAACTCTGCTGTCAATCCATTGTTTGTTCAAGCAAATCTTTCAATCAATCAGCACACATCCTGTGCATAGCATCACCACCTTCAGAGTAAGCAGTGTTTTTTTTGTTTTTTTTAGAGCACTGCATCCAAGGACACTTGCATTGGTCACATACCCCAAATCCTTCCCTTCATAGCCAAAGACCCAGCTATGCCAAGTCTGAACCTGATGAGCAGAACAGTCGATACAGATACACAGATTTCTCAAGTTATAACTAAACAAACACTGATTGAATGACAATATGCAGGGAGATGAACTGTTAAAGAGGATAAGAAAAAAAAAAGACTGTTTTAGACAGATCTATAAACATAAAGGTAGTAGTGTTAAACTGTAAATATTGTGCTCAAAGCTTTGAGTCATATGATCTGGGAAATGTTTCACTGTTACCAAAATGTGCGATATGTTTACACACCATTCGAACTTGCTAAAAAAAAAAAAAAGTGGATTATTAGCCAGTGTTTCTTGCAATGGAACACCCACATCTGATTACATAATAACTCAAGCCTGTGGGAAACGTGGGCTGCTTTGTAAAAATGTTTTCTGCCTCTCCGGTGCAGCGTTGACGGTGTTGCCAACAGTTGCTCAGAGTGTCAGTGGGAAAGCATTCTCCATCAGCTTCAGGACAAATGCTTTGGAACAGTTTGAGAAAATCAGCTCTCATCATTCCTCTACAGGGATCAATAAACTGCCACATTAATTTCATCACTATCATGAGAAACGAGTTCAACGTGGCAGAGGATTTTCCCAGGAAGTCCAAGTTTAAATGTACTTTTAGCCATAGTAGGAGATATAGTAAAATTAGACACAACTTACAGGTCTTAGAAACAAAGTGGGATTTATTGTCCTGTCCTGAATCCCTGCCCTCGTGGCAACATAGCCGTTTGCGTTTTTACACTGGTGTGCACTGGTGTTTCTGCTTCGATGCACTTCAAGTGAAACTAAGCTCTTTATTTTAGACTTGGTGCTGACAAATTTAGAGAAATAGACTCAGTCTAACATGAACTGCCAGAGCTACACTGGCAGAATACAAGCCATTTTATCGGCATAATAAGCAAGCTAGATACAACTCTACCATTTTTCTTTCAGTGAGGTACCATCCCCTCACCCTTCGAGTCAGTCACAGCAGATAGATGCCCCTTGCTGGTTCTGCTGGATATCTGTTCCTATTAAAAAGGAGTTCTACCTTCCTACTGTCGCCAAGTGTTAACCATAAGGGATCTGATTGGTGGGGTTTTATTTGTAATATCATATGGTTTTTTACCCTTGAATGTAAATGCCTTGAGGAGATTACTGTTGTGAACTGCAACTACAGGGAGTGCAGAATTATTAGGCAAGTTGTATTTTTGAGGAATAATTTTATTATTGAACAACAACCATGTTCTCAATGAACCCAAAAAACTCATTAATATCAAAGCTGAATGTTTTTGGAAGTAGTTTTTAGTTTTAGCTATTTTAGGGGGATATCTGTGTGTGCAGGTGACTATTACTGTGCATAATTATTAGGCAACTTAACAAAAAACAAATATATACCCATTTCAATTATTTATTTTTACCAGTGAAACCAATATAACATCTCCACATTCACAAATATACATTTCTGACATTCAAAAACAAAACAGAAACAAATCAGCGACCAATATAGCCACCTTTCTTTGCAAGGACACTCAAAAGCCTGCCATCCATGGATTCTGTCAGTGTTTTGATCTGTGCACCATCAACATTGCGTGCAGCAGCAACCACAGCCTCCCAGACACTGTTCAGAGAGGTGTACTGTTTTCCCTCCTTGTAAATCTCACATTTGATGATGGACCACAGGTTCTCAATGGGGTTCAGATCAGGTGAACAAGGAGGCCATGTCATTAGTTTTTCTTCTTTTATACCCTTTCTTGCAGCCACGCTGTGGAGTACTTGGACGCGTGTGATGGAGCATTGTCCTGCATGAAAATCATGTTTTTCTTGAAGGATGCAGACTTCTTCCTGTACCACTGCTTGAAGAAGGTGTCTTCCAGAAACTGGCAGTAGGACTGGGAGTTGAGCTTGACTCCACCCTCAACCCGAAAAGGCCCCACAAGCTCATCTTTGATGATACCAGCCCAAACCAGTACTCCACCTCCACCTTGCTGGCGTCTGAGTCGGACTGGAGCTCTCTGCCCTTTACCAATCCAGCCACGGGCCCATCCATCTGGCCCATCAAGACTCACTCTCATTTCATCAGTCCATAAAACCTTAGAAAAATCAGTCTTGAGATATTTCTTGGCCCAGTCTTGACGTTTCAGTTTGTGTGTCTTGTTCAGTGGTGGTCGTCTTTCAGCCTTTCTTACCTTGGCCATGTCTCTGAGTATTGCACACCTTGTGCTTTTGGGCACTCCAGTGATGTTGCAGCTCTGAAATATGGCCAAACTGGTGGCAAGTGGCATCTTGGCAGCTGCACGCTTGACTTTTCTCAGTTCATGGGCAGTTATTTTGCGCCTTGGTTTTTCCCACACGCTTCTTGCGACCCTGTTGACTATTTTGAATGAAAATGCACATCCCCTAACATGCTTAATTGGTAGTAGGCTTTCGAGCCTATACAGCTTGGAGTAAGACAACATGCGTGAAGAGGATGATGTAGACAAAATACTCATTTGCCTAATAATTCTGCACTCCTTGTATATAAAACTGAATACTTTTGCCTTTTAATATACTGCAGTTGAATTGCACATTACTACCACCCACTACAAAACACCTTTTACAGTTGCTGAGGTCTGTGATTTATGTGTGCACATGGGACAATACAATCCTTCTAAGGTTGTGCCACCTTCCACAATAATATGGGGTACATATTTTTACATTATAAAAATGTGTCATTAATGTGATATCAAGGATAGAGCTGTGCCAGGTGTTTACAATACTTAGTGCGAACAACAACAAGTGTAGCCCAGACATCTCTGACAGCAAGAGCCACATATCAGCCTCTGACGACATTTTAGAAACGAACTACTTCAACAGCCTCCAAAAAAAAAAAAAAAAAAAAAAAAAAAAAAAAGCACAATGCTTTGCAGAATAAGCAAGAAAACTGTCTCTGCTAAAGGTGGAAACAAACTCGTTTCTCCACTTGAAGCAAAAAACACACCATCCAGTAAAACCAGGCTATGAAAGACGAGATAATAGCAGCTGGTGAGGAGTGACCCAAAAGTAAACAAATGACTCACTGGAGCACTCACTAGTTGCACTTCATATGACAGGAAGAGCTAGTGGAAAAGTAGGGTTTTAAGCAACTGGCTGATAAGTCTGACCCAAGACACAACATCCCCAAGTATAAAATATATTTTAATTTCAATACTGTGGAGGCTCCTGAGATGTTGCATGGTTTATTTGATTTAGTTATTGTTGAACTAAAGGATAAAGCATTTATGTTATAGTTTGACTTAAAATTCCCATTAAAAACACTACCTAGGCCACTTTTTTTTTTTTGCTTACAGTTGATTTAAACTGTGTTGCTACATATAATGTTTTGTCACTGTTATTGCATTGTAATGTTAGTGCTGCTGTTGGCACCTCGGAGCAACAAGTTTCAGACTTTGATTTAGGCAGTCTGTCATCAATGACTGAAGCTCACTGTAAAAAAAAAGAAGGCTGGAAAATTCTGTTTACTTTGTTTGATGAATGATAAATTGACCTGTACCCTTAACCTGTACCCTCAGTAAACACTTTACTGACCCATTTATGGTTTCACTTAAGTTTTAATCCTTTCCACCACAACTTGATGTTTTTTGTAAAACGTGGTCCCTATTAGTGTAAAAAAAAAAAAAAAAAAAAAAAAGAAAAGAAAAAAAAAAGAAATAAGATAAAGATAAAGCAGTCTTTTCACTACGGCATACCTGTCTTGTATTAGCAAGCAGTACCTCTCTGTTTCTCAGCCCATAAGGCATCTTAAACTGCTAAACCATCATGTACTACTAGAAAACCTTTAGTTTAGCTTTAGATTTTTATACAAGTCCCTGTTTTGATTACTTGATTACAGTGGTGTACAGCACTCAAAAATCTACCATAGGAATTCAACTAGGTTGTAATCTTGTGTTATTGAAACTATAACATTCTAATACTCGTTAAACTAACCAGCCAATCCTTGTGCCCTATGGGTGGAGGCATTGTCATCCTAAAGAAGATCACTAGATGTTTTTCACCACAGGAAGAAGAGAAATTTTTATTATGTTTGCCGTGACCAAAGGAGACAAGTGGACGTGAAACATACTAGGACATTTTCTACTTAAATCTTAACTTGGCCACCAAATTCTAACCCTGCAGGGGTCGAGGTTTTACCTTCCACCTTTAATTAGCCACTTGCCTATACGTTAACATGACCCAAAGCTATTTGCTGTGGATGCTCTTGAACTACAAGTACCTTGTTATGCGCCTACTTCGCTTCCTGTCCATTCCTCACCCTGAGGACTGTGTTAGCTCATCTTCCTCCATTCTGAAAGATGAGCAAGATGGTGAATCACGACTACAGAAAGTAACTATCTTCATATATCATGTGACGTAGTACGCCAGCACAGCTATCGTGTGACTTTAAATGAAAAGCCCGAGGGAACACAGCAGATAACTATCACTAACATATGCTACACTGACAGGCTGAATTATGGAACTTGTAAAAAAGCAAAAGCACATATTGCGCAGGTTTCTAGCTTTACCTGGGGCGGTGTGATAAAATCAAACAGCTGTCAAAGCAGAAACCGCTAATGAGCTGTCAACAGCACTACTAGCAAAACAAGCTAACAAGCACGACCCCCGTACACAGATCCGAGCCCCGGGAAGCAAAAGCAAAGCAAAAACACATAAACGTGTCAGACAACAAGACTGTCGCTTTAGTGCGAGACAGAAAAAACAGCTCAGCTACCCCGTCCATACCTTGAAAGCCTGGCTGAGTTGTAATACGGGATTCTCTTCGAGTTCTTCCGCACCGGATTTAACGGGATGCTGTCAGCCATCTTGGCTGGGCAGTACCTATGCGATGCCACGCAAAAAGCGTAGGGATTTGTGCTGCATTCGCGTGGCATTTAAAAATGTCGTAGTGATGAATGTCATGCCAAGAAAAAATTGCTTCACTAATTTAAGATTAGAGAGCACAAACTGGCTGGGCGGGGGGTTCATCTCACGCAACGCTTGTTTTGCGCAGCGTGTGTGCAAAAAAAACAAAAAAAACCAAAAAAAACCCAAAAAAAACAAAGTGGGCTTTTTCTGAATGTAGCAATGCGAAAACTGCGCTTTCAAGATGTAACCGAAGGTTGCACGCGGATTTAATCAGTGTAGTGAAATAATAAATATAGCTTACGCTAAAATAAGACTTTGGAGGATGATACGATACCTTTAATAGGTGGTATATTTTGCTTTTTGCATATGATTTTGAAATTATTTGAGAAGCAGCTGTTCTAATCCGAATTTATAGAAACTACTTAACAAAATATACGCCTTTATTTTGTTCCTAAAGTTTTGATTTGAAACTGGCTGACATGGTCTCCCTTTATGAAATCTAGTGTTGACTGCTGACTTACTTTTCTGTTATTTTCTTTGATTTAAATAATTACAGATAACACAACTCATTGACCTGTTTAAATACTACAATTATTATTATTATTATTATTATTATTATTACTGATGGTTGTTTTTAGATTTAATTGAAAACTTCAGACGTAGCTTTGCAGTTCTACTAAAATGATAAAATATAGTCAAGCTAAAGAATCAATTTGTTAAAGCTGTTAGTTTATGAGGGCCATTTTATTGTTTGCCAAAAAAAAAAATCCTTGCTGAAAGAGATAAAAGTAAATGAAAAAGCTTATTCTTGGCTGTGATTTCTAAGCAAAAAAAAAAGTGCTGTAATAACTAAGGAGTGTCACGTATAGATCTGAACATACAGGTGGTGTGTTCTGATTTTTATTTGGTCCGACTGTTGTTTAAGAAAGACAATTTCTCACCATAACACTGACAACGTATCTTTTCAGTTCATAGATGTGGATGTTCACGAGCATATTTTGTGCTTTGCTCTCACTGTAGCAGCAGCGGGCAGGTGTCCGGAGGAGAAAGCAGACTCTTTGCATTATTGATTATCGGACATATGTTCCCTTCTTCAGAGCAACCATACATCTAAGGAATTGTCAATTACAGTATGAGTTGAACAACTTCTTTACTGTGTAGAAAAACACATTCACAAATGACTGCAAAGTAAAATAGCAAAATGTGAATAACCTACTATTCTCTGTTGAGTCATAAAAAGTTCTTTTTCAAGTCTATATATAATACATAAGAACAAACAAGGTGTTTTACAAATATTTTAATGTCCATAATAACTTGCATAATTTCACAACGTTTGTCTTTTTTTCAATTGATTCCAATTTCTTTACTGTCATCAATCAGCAGAGAAAAATGTCTGTTGTTTCCCAGGTCGATGCCTGTCTTGGTTAGACTGGTAATTGGACCTCCTGCGGTGCTCACTCTGTCCATGCCTGCCGAGAGGGGGTGAAGCTGAGGGATGCCTCTGTTCTGGATCACCGAGATCTCGTTGTTCTTCATGGCCAAGCTGTTGGTGATAGCTGTCGCGTAACGGTTCCAGAATCCTGGGTCTACATTCATGGCTCGAGCTGCCAGGTCCTTCTGAAACATCTCTCCAAACTTCACTGCCTCTCCACCCAGCAAAGCCATGGGGTTGTCCACAGAAAGCCGCCGGCCTCTCCTTGCCGGTGCATTGTTCCACATGTGAGTTCCCATATGAACCTGAAAATGGCATTTAAAGCGTTATGTGGTAATCTTTTTCAAAATACAAACATAGTTATATATCACCTATAGGACAGCTGACAGTTTATTCATGTTAGATCTTTTGATTTTTTTCAAACACACCCTGATGGTTCAAATACATTTATTTAAACGTCATTTTTAGGCTCTGACAAAATAAAAGTTTGAACAGCAAGTTTTTATTGTTTGATCCAGAATCGATTTGTTGATTAATAATTAATCAGAAACCTTTCTGATTATTCAATACTGTAAAATATTTGTTTGTTTTTGGACAAAAACAAACATTATGAAGGTGCAATCTGGGGTTCTAAGGAATTCTAATGGGAATTACTTTTGATACTTCTTAACATTTAAGAAGTAAAAGTAATAATCAGTTATGATTTTTAAGATCCAAGTGGTGAATAGCAGAGATTTTGTCAGTGTTAGTATGATGTTGCACTAAATGATGAACAAAGTTTTAATCCTACAGAAACCTGTATAGTCTAAGCAGTCTTTTATTTTGAAAGGTGCATGATTTAAGCTTCCATCGATATGCTTCCTAATTCGCGTTAATGGATTCTTATAAGCAAAGATACCATGTAGAGAAGAATATGTATGCTTGGTAAATGTTCTGTTTTCGTTTAGTTCATCTGTCTCTGTTTTTCAATATGGACTGTTTTACTTTTAGACACATTTGAACAAGAGATCCTCTGAATGCTTTGTTTCTCTAAAACTGAAACCAGGTTCTTGGTCTAAAGGATTCCCGTCTTGCAGGAAGTCTTGTCTTATCCAATATTCACCACAGTAAAATGAGTCCTGGTTCACCTACTGTGCACTTTTTAAAACTTAATAGCAATAGGGAACAGTTTTCCTTGATAAGGTCCTAACACAACACAACACAACACACCAGAAAAAACATCAGTTTTTATCTACCTTCAGATTGCCTTTTGTGGTGAAAGCTCTACCACAGATCGAGCAGACAAACGGTTTCTCTCCGGTGTGAGTCCGCTCGTGGATCTGCAGGGCGCTGGCTGAGGAGAAGTTCTTCCCACAGACATTGCAGTTGTGCTGCTTTGGGGTTCGCCGAGGAGGCGCAGGGCCTAGCAGGGAGGTCATACCTGGGCTACCAACTGACGGATACGCTGGGGTGATGTGGATGCTAAACGGAGGATGGTGCCCTTCCATCGGGGTGCTCGGTTGACTGTGACCATTCACCTCAGTTTTTATCAAGCCCGATGAAGTGCTGGTAATCAGGCTTGGAATACCTGCAGTATAAAGTTATCTTTACAAAACTAAACTGTTTTTTAAGGTTATTATAATAAACATTTACATGGCATTTTTAGCTTACCTCTCTCTCTGCTCAGCTGGAATGACATACTGTAAGGCATCTCCTCTTTCACACATAGTTTGCCGGGCTGTGTTCCTCTCGGCTCTTGGGCAGCTGCTGGTGCAGAGGCAGGAGACTCAAATTGCTCTCTCTTCACTGAGGCTGCCAAAGGCTCCTGGGATTCTGGCCTGCTGTTGTCAACTGCCGGTGATTTGATCGTCATGCTTTCTGAGTTGCTTTGAAAGGGAGACGCTGATACACAAGGCGAACAGGAGGACTCGGACACATGTGGGCTGTTTTCACTACAGTTCTCCACCCTTTTCTCTGATAAAGCGCCTTCAATATTGAGCTGGCTGCTGTCTTTAAAACCATTAATTAGGGGTTTTGTACCAAATGACTGGTTTAGGCTTACAGCAGAGTCAATCATTCTCATTTGTCTCTCCAGAGCTGCTATACTTGACACAATGGCTAAAGACTTGGGGGGAGAATTACAATCAGAGATTAAGGGTTTAGATGTATATGCGCCTTCCTCCATATTTTCCACTTCCTCTTCACCATCCTCATTATCCTCTTCCATTGAAATATCATCAATGAGGTCATTGCCATTGCTGCTCAGGCTGTCAAAGTTGTTCTCATTGAAAGACACGTTGCTGTCCACCTCCTGCAGCCCGTCCACCGCGGCTGACTCTGAAATCTGACCAACCATGTGCATGCGGATATGCTGCTGAAGAACAACAGCATTGGTGAACTTCTTCTGACAAATGGGACACGAGTGTTGCACCTGCACTGGGAGAGTTTCTCGGTGAACGCCAATGTGAGTCTTCAGGTTTCCTTTGGTGGTGAAAGCCCTGCCGCACACTTTGCATTTAAAGGGTCTTTCGCCTGTGTGGATGCGATAGTGCATCTTGAGCGCGCTCTGACAGCTGAGGACACGGTGACAGAGGACACACTGGTTGGGATCTGTAATCTTTTTGTCAATATTCTCCACCAGCTGCTGAAGCTTTGAGGTCTCAGATGTTTGCATAGAATCCAGGAGGCCACACGATGGGAGTCTTATTTCGTCTGAGTTTAATGAGAGAGAAGGAGAGTTGGAGGCAGGAGATGCTGAGGCGATGGGTTCAGGTGTGGTGGTCACAGATGGGATGGTGGTGCTGGTTGTTTCAGAGGCAAGGTTGGGTCTCAGATTACTGGTGCAGCTCTGGGGCAGGTGCACCCCCTCTGTTTTCAGCACACTGGAGGCTTCTAAAACGGGAGAGAAACGAGCCTCGCTGCCTCTGTGGTTAGGTGACACAGATACACATTCACCAGGAGCTGGCTCATAGGAAGATTTAACAGATGGTGTTACACTTACAGGGTCATTTGAGCCGCCGATACTAGTAATAGTGGAGGAAAGCGGAAGACCCAGAGTGGCTGGCAGAGTTGCTACAACCGGCTTGCTATCCAGCCAGGAGGAGACAGGTTTTTCTGGAGGGATGGACATTCCATAGGGAATCCCAGAACTTGTTGGCACATTATCCAGATATTCTGGCACTGGGAAGGGGTTCATCTGAATATGAGGATACTTCTCTTTGTGCCGTTGAAAGTGCACCTTTAAGTTCCCCTTTGTAGAAAATCGGTTGCCGCAGATGTTGCATTTGAAGGGCCGCTCTCCTGTATGGGAGCGCAGGTGGATCTGCAGAGCACTGTCGCTGCCAAACACTTTGGCACAGAACCTGCATTTATGCTTGAAGAAGGGCTCCTCTGGGCTGGGCTTCGTTTCGAACAAGGACACATTAGGCAGTTTCGCTTTCCTGTGCTTCATCAAGGCTGCGAGAGGGTCAAGTGCATTAGCTGTGGCGGCAATGCTAGCCAGGGGATTGGGAAAAATGACGCTGCTGGGGGGGCTCTGAGGTAGAAATGGCAGGCTAGAAGAAGAGCTGAGTAGACTGCTCTGTGCCAGCGAAATGGGGCTGGAGGAGCTCAGTGTCTGAGTACTGCTAACACTGCTGGTGTGTGAGCCTGTGTAAGGAGGCAGCAACGTGGAGATGCTGCTGCTGCTGCAGCTGGAGAGAGATGGGGTCGTGTTTTCTGAGGAGGCTGAGGTACATGTGACATCCTTAAATGTGGGCTGTCCACATATAGTTTGTGAGGGCAGGGTTTGCGACTTTTCAAGCACAGAAGACAAAGAAACAGCCGCCTGTCCGTTAATGGCGGAGGGAATCGTTCCTGACAGTGGCAGGACGGGAGGAGGGATGATCCCTTGTGAGGGGAAAGGGTTAGGAGCCAAAGACAGGGACCTGGAGACTGGGTTTAATGCTGCTTGTGTTGGTTGTCTGTTCATGACAGCTACCTGGCTGCAGATCTGCTCTATAAGCTGCAGCTGGTGGACCTGTTGTTGCTGCAGAGCTAGCAGGTGTTCCAGGATCACCGGGATAGCTGCTGAAGCTGCCTTCCCTCCTGGACCGCTGCTATTGATCCCCTGGGAAAACTGGGCAACAGCCACCCTGGTGCTGTGAAGGATCTCAAGTGTCACGTTGGTGCTCGGCATGCTGTAGCTGGCAGCTGCAGACATCTGGGAAGGAGTGGACTCAGCTGAATCCGGGGGATGGGGGCTAGGCGTTGTAGTGTATTTGTCCTGTGGGCAATGTTCAAGCTCCATAGCTTCATCCCGCTCCCTCCCTTCCTCCAAATTATCCAGACTGTCGTTGTCATTCACCAGTGTTTCTCCCAGCTCAAAGCCGGCATCCGTGGACTCTGCAGCAGATGAGTCACTGGACGCTACGCTGGGAACTGGAGACGGCCCGACAGGAGATTCCTCCGGTGCAGGCATCCCCTCGCTGTCCTTCACTATCAGCACCAAGGGATCCTCAGTGCAGACTTTGTGGTGCTCTAACAGTTCGGTCCAAGTGAAGAACTGAGCACAGCATTTATCACAGATGTGTGTTTCCTCACTGTCTTCATTGGCCTTCTCTTGCTCCATGCCAGCCAAAATCCCTGAGAAGGAAAAAAAACAAGAGTAGAATGGGAAACTGATCACTGAATGTCCCGATGTTTCGTCGGTGGGACGAATTTTCTCTATATCACCTTTCACCTATGGTCCCTTCCCCCTCTCACTCGTGCGTGCACACACACACACACACACACACACACACACACACACACACACACACACACACACACACACACACACACACACACAGCGGTGAGTCCATCTTTCCAATCTCGTGTTGTGCGGACAACCATTGTTTAACTCCACTGAACGTTGAAATCCACAAGACACCCTGCAGCGTCCAAAGATAACAAACATGTCAAGCTGAAACGGGACGGTTTGTCAAGGAATTATCTAAAACAAATTTAGATTAAACTGCATATGTGCCGTAAACGTTATGCACACACGTGCATTTGTATGTGAGAACAAATTATGAACCACAGGAGGAAAGGTTTGGGGCATTTTAAGGTTTATTTTTAATATAAAAAACTGCATTTAACCAAAGACCATGCTCAGCTACTTCAAAGTTTACAGCTGTGGAGTGTGTGTTCATTTTTAATGAGACGTGACTCTAAAAGACTGCTTTTAAGTGTCTGACAGAAGTTTTCAACTCACACTTAAAGTAAAATTAAAGTAAAAGTAAAGAGTGTGAAAACACATATTTGTCAAAATTTCTATTTGGAAAAAGTGAAGTGAATTAACCTAAACTTAAAAAAACTGTTGTAACATTTAATAATCTACACAACCTGAAACACATGTTATACCCTGATTGTTATTAAAACATCGTGTTCGCTCTCAGGGTCTGATAAATTTAATTGTCTTCTCAAATTTCTTCAGGAACACATCTGTGAATCTGCATCAGCAACACATATCTCTTTTTTATTTTTGTATTTCATGCATCTAAATACCAAAAATACAAAATACATATAAAAATAAAAATACTAAAAAATACCCTGACGTGAACAGGACGTAAGAGCGTGCCTTGTCGTCCTCGTTTCCAGACTTTTCCTGTTGTATTTTCTCATATTTTAGCACAATTCTTTATTTTGAAATCTTCATTTCATTTTGCCCCGTTTCAGTAGCTGATATGTGACATTCCTTATGACAGGATTTCACACTTTATGATCACTGTTGCATCTGTTCAGGTTTTGCCCCATTAGGAAACAGACAGTAATGCCAGATGGGAAGTTTTGGGGAAATCACTACTGAATTATTGCACATATATCCGGGTATTGCTACACTAATTTAAGGATAACAATTTTTAAAAACTGACTATTTAGACGGATGGATATTTTCAGGGATTAGGAACGACTGTAATTGGATTTTGTTAACTGAGTATCTTTACAAACTTCCATTCTTGTAAGCATCACACGTTAAAGACACGTTCACAGGGACTGTCAGCGTTTTTTCCTTAAGCAAACTAAATGTGAATTTTAAATAATTTTAGATTGAAAGATGTGTGTTTGTGCTAAATTTGACACGAACGTGTGTCTGTGTGGCCCCATATGTGCACATAATTCGTGTGTGTGTGCACACGCGTGTGTGTTTGTGTTTCCGACTTAAATCAATAAACTCCAATTATCACATTTCACCACCTAAAAGAATTACTCCCAGTGTGCTGGAGCTAAAAGCAGCCGGAGACGTCTGTTATATTTACAATTATACGAACACACTGAACAAATCCTCACGCAAACACGCAGAACAATGTCTGCATTAAGGAGAAAATTAGTTCACTAACCTATTGTAGACATGTAGCTCCAAATGTGGCACGTCAGAGATTTTATAAAAAGAATTTTTTACAGACTTTTTTTCAGTTTAAGAAGTAAGAGTGTAACCAGAGCAGAGTAGAAAAATCTATTTGAAAGTCAAACTTGTCATGGGTAAATAATCAGAGTCCTTGCCTCACAAAGTGGGTGGTCTGAGGATCACCAGGGCGATTCAGCAAACACAGGAGTGAAAACACTTCCACTGTTTTAGCACAGGATTTTGTCTGCTCTCTGTAAGATTTACTTCCAATGAAAACAAAGAAAAGATCGGATTTGATTTAAACCTTTAAATATATTTCCAAATGTAATAACACGTGATGGGAATTTATTTAAAAATGTCACCCTCACTCAATCCATAATGTCAGGAACAGTAAACAGATTTATGTTGGTTTCTTGTGTGGTTTGGCGATGAGAGGAGAGAGGGGGAAAAAAATCATGAAGCTGCAGCTGAAAAGCAAACAGATTCGCAGCCCAGCATTAATGCTTCTGTGACTCTCTGCGCGACCTCTGGGTCGCAGAGGTCAATGGTTCAGATGTACTAATTGTATTGTGATCCAGACATGGACCACTTGCCCCTCTCAGGGTGATGCTGCCAAAGGTTAAGTCAGCAGGCTCAATCAAAGCCCAGCTCATAGTGGCGGAGCCCCCTGCTTGGCTGGAGGGCGGTGGGAGGGCCCGAGTCAGGAGGGCCTCTTCCACACTCGACACCTTTTCACAGCCACGCATAAAAACAAAGTCACATATAATTCAATGAAAAATACGCAACAAAAACGGCAATGATGATAAAAATTGCGATTCCACCAGTGAAGCTGATTTTTTCATTTACAGGCCTTTTACTTTTCAGGGTTATGCAAACAATAATAAAAAACCCTCCATCAACATTAACATAATTAAAATAAGTCAAATGAATGATATTACATCAGCATTATTTGGATGAATTTATATTTACGTCCCTGGTGGAATGTAAAAGTATTTCAGCTGATTCTGCACCAAATTGAGAGGCCAAAGATTAATTTTAAAATTCTGTTAAATTTCAGTAAACATTTTGGCCTCTTCCAGCAGTTTAAAGGTTGATTTACACTTAAAATATTAATGCTGATACAATTTAATGCTCAGCTTCTTTGTTGATTAAACGGTTGAATGAGGATTTCCTGCAAGCACACCAGATTAAATCCTGACACTGAAAATATACAAGATAAGAGTTATAGTGTACTCTAACATGGGATGGTCATATGTTTTAATGATTTTGTTCTGTTTACAAATGATATGAAATGCGCTGATAATCCCTAGTCATTATTTTATTCATGGACTTCCCTAATGTTATAATTAAAAACTTTAAATCAATATACATATATATTTAAAAAAGGGTCTTGACTTACTTAAACGTCTTACTTTATTAAGAAGCTTCTTTTAAGACTATTTCTATTTGATTTATAATATGAATGTTTATCATTAAAAGTTTAATAGTTGGCAGGAGGACTTTGCCCCCCAAATTAAAAGAATACAATAAAATAAAATATGAACATAATGTGAAACAAAATATAAGATTTCCGTGCGTTTCTTGCTTCATGTGGGGGTTTTGTTTCGGCGCAGTCCTTCACAGCAGGTCCTGTTTCTTCAACATTTAAACACCAAGCAAATAAACTATTACATTGAACTTGGTTCATAAAGAAAAATGTTAAAAGATTTCAGTCTACAGTTGCTACTCCATATTGTGTCAACATCTTCTCCAGCTGTTAAATCTCGACCTGCACGAGTCAAAGTAAAGTTAAAACTAAATGAAAAAAGCTTCCTTGTGATCAAATCATGAACTTTTTCGGATTTTATCTTTAAAAAGTTTCCCTAATGAGACTTGAAAGCTAAACAGTGTGATACAGAAATAATGCTAAAATAATAGGTGTGTTTCCGCAGAAAATGGTAAGTAAAATTGTTTAAATTAATTTGCATTCTATTTTATTTTACAAATTGCCTAAAAAGTTTTTTTTGTAACAGAATAAATCATTTTGAATAAACCGTCTAAGACGACAGTTCTTCTTCACGCAGCAGCCTAAAACCCCCCTGAAAAGTCGTCCAAAGCTCCCCGGACACTTACCATTATTGCAGAGCAGTCCGGTCTGTATCGCCTCCTCATCTGACTTGAGGTGCTGCGGCTTGGCTTGCTTTCGCCGGGACATGTTGATCTGTTTGTGCGCCTCGCTGCTGCCTTTCGCCGAATCATCTACAAGCAGCGAATGGGACGCTTCGTGGAGAGCGGGTTCGGTGAAATAAGAGATCGGAGGATGGTGTTGATGCCCGAGTGCAGATTGCGCATGTCAGTGTAATTATGATGGAGGAAGGATAATGCTTTTACGACTCTAGCTGCCTTTCGATGGGTGATTGGCTGCCGTCCAGCCAACTCACGGTAGATATGGAAATGAGGGATGGTGTTTAATAATAATTAGTTCACTTCCTGTCCGGTGTGCGGCTGATTTTACGCACATCTCCGAGCAGCCAACATGGTTTAGTCCGATCTGAACTCCTGAGAGTCTTAAGCGTTTTGGAACGGTCTTGGTTTTAACTCTGTGGTCAAATGCTGCATCTTTAGATAGTCCGTTTGAGTCTAAGATTGTTTTATTTCCTTTCTCAGCTCTTGGATTGGCTTAGACATTCCACTTTGAGTTGACTCCTCGGGAGGTGGATGGCTCGATGTCCCAGCTGAATCCCTCACACACACTCGCGGCAAAAGCGTAACACTAGCAGGAGCACCCTCAGAGAAAATAGGCTGAACACCTAAAACTGCCTCAAGCCCAGAATCAACGCGACGGAAGAGGTAACTCCCTAACAGATCAGATTTCGCAGGATTGGATACGTGCGTAAAGTCAAACTTTGTGCGTAAAAATCTCACTCAGGTCGTACGTAGATCCGATCTTGCACTGGTGACTATCGGAAGTGAGATCCCTGGTTTATCCGAGCTACCGGCGCTCTCCTTGTTGCCTCCGCCTCCGGTCCATCATTAGATGCCCTTCAGCCGCCTGCGATAGGCTACTGCCAGGATACCACAGGAGGTGTTGGAGCCCTTGCTTCATTTGTTACGACCTCCCACAATTTGGCGCCATAATAGACTGAAAAATGTGTCGGAGAAGAAATCCTCCCTCGAGTGAGCATCAGGGAAGTGTATAAGATAAACCCAGATGAGCTCAGTTTGAAAATAAAACTAGGCTGAATACACCTTTTTTGTAGCTTGTATATATGTTTTACCGGTTGGTTGACATAATAGCAGCCAATACAGACCAGAGTTTAAACTTAAATCCAGCTCAGTTATCGATAAATTAAAAAATCCTTTAAAAAAGAAAGTATGCAAGAGTATGAGGTGTATAATAAAATGTGTTTGAAACCCTTCCACAGACTGTAGCTATTTCAAAGCTGGGAGAAGAATGAAGCATACTTCAGCAAAGCTGTAATCCCCTTTCACCAGACATTGTCCCCAAACTTGTAATTATGTGGTATTAAAAGATGCAGCTGGGGGACGACAGAATCAGCTGTTGATAATTGCAAGTACTACACAACAGCCTGGTATTGATCGGCATGTCTCCTATTCCCCTGCTATAGAGAGATAAGGAGGCCCCACTCTTGCTCGAATATAATTTCTTCTGACCTATCAGGTTTCTACAGACTTATGATGAATAGCCAGAGTGGCCGAGAACGCTTATCTAGAAACTCAACCCTCCTTGATTCGATATTGATTCTTTGTAACCAGCGTCAGCACACAAAATCAAACTAGCAACTACTTGACCATGATCTCTTCCAGATTCTAACTTGGCCTCCACCCGTGCAGACTCCACTCTATGCCCGAAGCACCACTTGATTTTAATCATTGTGAACATCTGTTAGACAAACAAATGTATCAGTTTATATTGTTTAATATGAGGAGGAAAGGTAATCCAGCTGAGCCACTTAAATAAATTATATTCATTAATAAATAAGTGCTGAAAGTAAGCAATTACACTAAAAATACACAAATCACTTAATTAATAATGAAACAAAAAAGGCACTTGGGAGTTATTCATGATGCTATTTTGGCGACCTATGCTGCTAAAACTGCTTCGCTTTTTTTCAGCAGGGCAGAAGAAGTCTCCAGTTAATTTTGGGGCAGCAGTAAGTGGAGTTGTGGTGTTAGATTGCAATACAAACACTGGCTTAATTTAAGAAACAAAGAGGTCCTGAATCCTGGATGAAGCTATTACACAGGATTTCAGTAGAATTTTTGTTTTCAGTGGTTTTGTTGGAAAAACAACTGACCAGTAGTATTCCAGGCTATTTAATGAAGAGAAGTCTAAAAATAACTTTTAAAGCTGTAAATACTGCAAAAAATACAGCAATAGCATATAAGGATGGGTAAAGAAGAAAACAACATGAAGTACCTTTGTTTTGGTTTGGACCACAGCATCAGTGAGTACCTTTTAAACATGACTTTAAAGGCCATATCACATGATTCACAACACTTTTAAGCCACTATTGATTCATGCGGATGAAGGCATTGTTGTTCTGGAAGAGAACACAGTTAAAAGTGATCTTTCAGAACAAGTATGTATTCATGTGCGCTCAACCTTAATTTCCTCCTGCAACCTTTTTTTCCACCAATCCAGTACCAGTGCCAAATCTAGAACCAGCTGTTTGCATTTCCAGTAAAAAAAAAGACCTGCGCTGGTGCCAAAAAGCTGGCACAAGTACTGCACCACAAAATTGCTGGGCCCAGATTTGGACCCACTGAAGTAAGTAACTAAGGGAGGGGTTATGGCAAGAAACTCACAGATGATTTGCAGATTTTGTCCACTATAATTTTCATCACATGGATTTATGAACATGACGTTTTGCCACTTAATTCAATGTTATACTCAGTTCTTAAACCTGCAGAAATGTGGGCTGGTATAACCAGGCATCAGCATCACATCTGTAGAAACCAGGCATCATGGCACAAAGGACCCAAACCATTACCACCGGATGCCTCGCTGTCAGGGCCAGTGACTCATGGTTTTCTTTTTTTGTGTCATGCTTCCTTGTGTTACATAATGTTCATTTTGTTGTACAAATCAAACCGTACCCGCCTATAATTATATGCCAAAATATCTGATATAAAGGAGGAAGAGGATTAAATTTCCAAACATGGGCTGTTATAGTCAGTAATAATCATTCTAGCCTGATATCCACTAACAACTGAAAAAACAGGAAATGTGATATCAGTGGCTATGGCATGAATAACATAGAAGGTATTTCTTTTCTTTCAGGAGCCTGGAAATGATAAATACCAACAAATCAACAAGCACATCTCCTAAAAACAACATCACATTTAATACAGATTACATTCATTCATGTTTTGTCCACTACACAAGAACTTGGAAAAGATATCAATTAATATAACAAAGTGTTTGCGTGTCTGAAAATAGGCCAAATACACTATTATGTTTGAATTAATATAAAATGAAAGTTAAAATCTGTCATTTGTAATGTTTAAGTTCTTTGCACATTTGCGTATCAGTCATTTGTGAGCAAGAAATTGACAGTGAGGTCGACGTACTCGCCAAGATTACAATTTGATGCTTCAGAATTGAGAAGCTTCTCTGCAGCCACATTTTCTGTATGAAAATTACAGTAGGCAGCGATTTACTAGCAACTAAAAGGAGGAGCAGATACACCAGCGGCTCATCAGCCGGTGCCAACTGAGGAATGCGAAGGCTGCTGTACAGAGCATGAGGCCACAGATGGAGATATGACAAGCTAATGGCCCCTGAAGACAGTGATCAGCCACGAGAAAAATGCAAAACTTTCCAGAGATATATCAGGCTGAAAGACACGGCAAGACTTTGAAACTATCTATTCATACTGAGGTATTTACTGACTAACAGGAAAAGCCTCGCAGAGAATCTGCAGGGAATAATAAAAATGTTTATGCACAGATTTTTACCTAAAGAGCTTCAATGTGTTCACTGAAACTTGACTGGCCTACGTGGTGGTGATTGTGGAGCCAAAAACTGGTTAAACTCACTAAAATGTTTTTAAAATGTTATTTTTAATGATCCTAATATGAGCAGAAGATTTACAGTGAGCTTTAAAGTGAAGTTGATAGACTGTTAGATCGTCTTAAAATAATTTAATACATGCTTAGGAGGACATTGGTGTTAAATTCTTCAAATATTCTTTTAAAAGCTCTTTTAGCTAAGCCTGATTTCCTAAGAAGTTCATTGATAATGGACAAATCTACAGATCAAATTACATTCTGTGCTAATAAGGAAAGTAAGAGCCACATATGTTCTGTGGTATGATAAATATGTGAGGATGTAACCAGAGGATGCTATTGTTTGCCTTTTTTGACTTATTGTAGTGACTAAAATGACAGAGTGAGGTGATTTATTAGCTTTTTATATTTTATATAAGAACTGATATAAGACTGATATTCTAAAATAAGCCATTAATTATTGTTTTTACAATACTTTTTGTTATGCATGAAGAGGTTACTCTGACTCAGTAGAGCCGTTTTCATTGTCAGGCATTTGTATTTGCCTCCTGTCTTCTCTTACATCTGTTAGCCATGGCTCAGAGAAAAACATTAAAACGTGGTAATTACAAGGGAACGATTGTGTTAAAATAAAGCTTATGATGTTAAAAAAAACAAAACTTGATGCCTACATAACTTTCCATTATTCTCACCATACCAATGGGACAATTCCTTTAAAAACTATAAAAAGTTAGAGCAGAAATGGACTGAAAAAATTGTGGTACAGTAGAAAACATCTTTTATTGTTAGAAATATCAGCTGGGTCATAAACTACCTCACTGGGTTACTTGAAGGTTAAACATTTCACAGCTGCCCAGCAAATACAGTGGAAAAACTGGACTGTACAGTTTCTGGAGAAATTGCTGTTGCATTGTTGCTACGCACAGAGATCGTTGCTTTGTCTCCTGTAGGTTGAGGTTAAAGTTTGGTAGGGTGTATGTACCCAATAAAATGGCACATACACCCTACCTAAAATGGTGTACCTAAAACGTGGCCAGGTACACAAGTGTGCCTAATAAAGTGGCCACACACAGGTGTACCCAATTAAGTGGCTGACTCCGTTTTTACGCACACGGTGTACCTAATAAAGTGACCACAGGTGTAACTAATAAAGCGGTCACAGATGTGCCTAATTAAGTGGCCAGCCACCTTTTCAGGCACACAGGTGTACGTAGTAAAACGGTCAGCATCTTTACAGAGCTCCAGGATGTCACAGCATCGATACCTGACCCACAAAATCACAAACAGCCAGGGACACTAACAGAAAAATAAATAGTAGCTTTATGTGGTAGGACTCGACTTAAGCGGTCAAAGAAGTGCAGGAGACTGATGCTGTCCAGTGTAGCAAGTGATTTATTCACCATTCTGTGGCCCAACAATATTTACAAAGAAACAAATAAGAAACTCAACTCTATAATTAACTCAATTCAAATAAACATAACTGAACTTAAATCAACGGATATTAAGGTCAAACTGCACACAGCTACACTGACCTGAACCTTTCTTCCGAAACACCTGAGTTCGTCTGCTTAAATAGTCCCCTTAATCAAACACTTTCTCCTCTGGACTATTCCATTCAGTAGGTAGGTGAGATGAACATGATTATATTCATCCTCTACTTTCTCCTCTTGACTGGCAACATAAACTCTGGTGTAATCAATACATATCACAACATTAAATCTATTTCTTTATAAACCCTTTAAAATCAACTTTATTAAATTATAAGAATTCTTCCCCTCCTGCACTTGGTCCCTTCCTGTGACCTCAGATGAACCCAGAAGGTATAAAGCAGGAAGTAGAACTACATTTCCTCCTTTTGCTTCTGGAAGACAGGTAGGTAAAGGTAAGTTCAAACAATACAAATTAACAGTTGAAAGAAATAACTTGTTAACTTAACAAACTTGTATGAATTGATTTAAACCAAGATGTTATATTATATAATCTGTAAAAGTGCAGAACATAAACAAACCCGGGATAGTAGATGTTTGCCTATTGCAGATTACATGTGAAATATGGTTAAATCAAAACAAGAATGTTAACTAAGAATGTAGACAAATGGTCTTCTCACCCACTTTGTCACACTTTAAATCAGTTCCTGTGTGAAAATGAAGGTTTAGTTTAAAAATTCTGAAATTTTACATCATATTGGTCTTTGATTAAAAAAAAGGACTTTTATTTTGAAATTTGACACACACACACTTAGTCCTTGTCAGGATCTACGACTGTTGTCTGTTGTCCTTCTGTGTTTGTTTGTGAATGACAGTATTTTCAGTGTATTTTGGAACAAGCAGCATTGTGCTGCAAGTAGTTAACGTATGACATCATGAAAATGTTTGTCCAAGCGGCTTATTTTACTCAATCATTGTCAGTTTTACAGCCTTCTTGCTGACAAAGTCATCGCATATGGCTCGCCATAGCACACTGAAGTAAGGTGGTTCAGCTCAGGAAGCATGCCAGAGAGTTTCTTTGATTTATGACTGTAGTGTTTCTTCACAGTGACAGCGCACTGACTCAGTGTGGAAATATTGTTCTTTACTTTTAAGGTTTTTGTTTTGTAAATGACAGATTTGTTAAATGTTAAAGTTTTCAGATCACACTTGCACGTCTTTAAACTAAAAGAAGGGGAAAATTGGAGGTGTTTTGTAGGTAATTATGCAATGTTTTTACCCACGAGCGAGAATGAGTTTTAAAAGTATATTTTGGGAATGTAGTCAAGCTCATTAATAGGGCGGGATTTCTAAATTACCCACATTATCTAAGAGGTGCAATGTTGAAAGCCACAGGCAGCAGCCGCAGTTTGTAACTCATGAGTGTGTGGAGCCAGCTGCTTCCTTTGATTTACTTTTCATTGAAACCAACAGGATCATAACAATTTTTCTAGTTGAAAATATCTCTCCTGTGAGGGGCTTCAGGGTGGCAGTCTGTTTAGCCCTCCACCACTGGCACTGTGCTCTATAATATCTCTAAAAGAATTGCACTCACTCAGGCTCTGTTTCCTCATATAATCACACAAAGGGATTTTTCTAGAAAATGATCGTAAATCACAGGCTGGATCAATACAGCAAGCCCAGGCTGCACTAGCCTGATAACACAATCAATAGGGGTATTTGGATTTTAATTAATACATGACGGCACCTCAGCCCTGAAACAGTGAAATATGACCCCAAACCCTTTTGAAATACACCCTTCAGAGCGTCACATACAACCCTGATATCTGCTACAACTCATCAGTTGTCGATGTGATCTGGTACCTGAGGAGCTGAAGGAACAGAGGGCTGCGGGAAAGAGGGGATGGGGGTGAAAATACAAGTGGACACACAGGATTTGAAAAAGAAGCATGTAAAACAAAAGAAGTCAAGATAGTAGAGACAGGATTCAGGCCAAGTGATTCTTTTAAATGCTAACCATAGCATGACAGTAGATAAATAGGGTAATATGAAGGTAATTACATTACTAATGGCATTTCCCATAGGTTTGCATAGTGTTAGTCTTGTATAGTCTTTGTATAGTCTGACATTTTTGTCTTTTAGACAAAATCTGTGAAATAGCAGGTACAATGTTCATCACGTTTGCCATCTTAGTATATCTTTAACTAGGTGCCAGACCAGGGGAGGCAACCTTTCTGATGGCGAGTGCCATTTAAAATTTTCTCAGAAGTCAGTGTGCCATATTATGTGCCATATTAGTAATAAATTTAATAATGCTCTATATGAACAATTACACAATATATAGAACCACTTTATAGAATCATATTTGTTTGCAGATGTTGGCAGCTATCAGTGAATAGTTATCAGCTATTTTGAAACAAAAAAAAAGACCAGCTGTCAGCTACTTAGAAACAGATCCTGGTGTTATTTGTCTCTCAGAAACAGTTCATAACTTCCCTTCAACTCATTCCTGTCACCTAAAAGGTAAACCTGTTTCTCCATCACCTGTTCAGCTCTGATGATTCAGTAAGGACATCTCCTGGTTTCATCTTCATGTTTCCCTCTCACCAGATAACCAAACCATATCATGACCAGCAGCTTTTTTTGCAGCTGTGGCTCCAGCAAACATCAGCTGATACTAGAAATTAATATTAAATAAATTCTAACAACAGCTGATCAAGCTTAAACGTGCTGCTGTTGTTTAGCACAACATCCGGCGGTTTCTTCTTTCTGGTGCAAAGTGGGCGATAAACAAACGAGAGAGAAAAGCCGATCAGCTGATCATTGATCAGTTTCATGATTGAAGTAGCAACAGGAGAGAGAGGGGAGAGAATGAGAGGAGAAGAGGCAGCTGTGCAGCGTAACGACAGAATAACTTCAGCTTTGTTTCTTTTTCCATCCTAGACAAACTGCGTCCCCTCTCAGCTCAACACGAAACGCATGATATTTTCTCTGAATGCGGGACGACTCCATCTTTTTACGGGACGGTTGGCAACTCTACTAACTAACCTTATGAATAAAATAAAGTTCACTATCAGTAACATCAAAGCACCCAACCAGCTGTATAGAAACTCCATCATGCTAGCTAGCACACAGTACGAGTTATTGTAACTGACTGTAAAAAGTCAGCACAACGAAAATAAACTCCACCTAAACTTGGTTTATATCTGACCCAGATAGACTGCAGGTCATAACTTCTTACCTGAAGTTCAGTTAGCCTGATACTCGGACCGGTGCTGCCTCGGGGCTGTCCTCCTCCTGCCTCCCCTTCCCTCATCCACCTGCTGGCCTCCACCACTTGCTAATTTTACTGAATCTGAGGAAGCACCGCCACAGCCACCACCAAACAACTTGAGTTATTTTTACACACCGACCAGCATCTGGCTAATCCACCACCTTTCATTGTTCATACCATTACAAAAAAAAAATAAAAAAATAAAAAATCATCGGGCCACTGAGCAAATGCCCGGTATGCCCGATGGCCAGTCCAGCTATGGTCGTGCCATCAGTTAACCCTTCGCGTGCCAAGTGTGGCACGCGTGCCTAGGGTTGCCGACCCCTGTGCTAGACTAAAGGTTGAGCAGAGTATGGAGTTCATCTCTGGTAGATATTTGTTCGTAAACCAAAGTAAACATTTTTTTGACAATGATGATGATGAGGAATTAATTTTTACAATTGATCCCACTTTTTCCAAATGTATGAAAATATGCAATTCTTAGACCTCACCAGGAAATCGTCAGTAATAGTCGAAAGTGGATGAAACCACAGCTGCTCACATTGGAGATCTTTTGTATCATCTAACTCAACTATCTTTCACCTTTATAATCCAGAATATGGAAACGATTGTTGTACACAGAAGGAATTTGTTTCCTAGACATAAACTATATATAAAAGATGGGCTTACAGTAGCTAATTTGACATAACCCATTAGTTTTTATTTTGCATTTTGAATACTCAGCGTTAAGCTTCACCCACACTGGAAGCAACGCGGCGACAGGAGACCACATAAAGTGAATGACATTCAGCAACTGTTTCCCTGTGGCAGGCCTGATGTACCTCAATTTCTCAGTCATTCGTGAAGTTGGTTTTCTTGGTGCAAAGACAGTGACTCCAGATTGCTGAGGCCACAGTGGTTGTAGCCATCTTTTATATACAGTCTGAGTTTTTAACTTGACTAATATACAACCGATCTTTAAAAACCCAAATCATGCTTTTCCTGAAGTATGTCATTGCATAAATGAACTAAACAGAAAATAAAAGTATTAATGTCAAATTACACAAAAACTATTCTTGGCCCCCATAAACAGAAATTCTACTGAAATATATACAATCATAGATTTATTCCATTAAAATGAATGGTTTACATTGTACTCATGTAACATAATTACATGAAAAATTAACACGTACTCAAAAAACTTAAAGCAACCATTTGTGTATTTTAAATACTTTTGTGTATTTTAAAGTGAAGTCACAGTGGAGTCATTAGCAGTTAGCATGTTCTGGCGTTTATATTCACCTAATTAAACATTTGCCAATCACAAATACTGATTAAACCTAATGGTGACAAGTGAGAAGCTAGCATGCGTATTTACTTTAGATTATGACGCTCGGTTCAGAATTTTATGGCAATCGCCTCAATAGTTCTTGAGATTTTTCAGTTTTTCAGTAAAACTGAATAAAGTCAGACATTCATGTTCCTCTGGGGTCCTCCATGAACGTCTGTGCAAAAGCTTTTTTCAATCCATCCAGTAAATGCTGAGAAATAGTCTTATGGAATGACTAGCCAACACCACCATCTCTAACTGCTAGTTCTGCTTTAAAACAAGAGGCCCGATGACTCCACACGGTCACGTCCCTTAAGAGAAACCAGCAATCGTCAAAGCTGAGATGGAGACTCAGACCCAGACAGTCTCCCCTGCAATAGCCAAAACCTTCACTCAGCAGTTATTGTGGTTGAATGGGATCTGGTTCTTCATCCCAAAACACAAAGCAAACGGAGAATAGACCAAAAAGAAATCAAAAGCGAACAAAGAGGGATTGAACGGAGAGCGCAGAGTGACAGACAGCACCAAGGCAGGGCTGTTAGGTTATGTAGACTGAGGGCTGAGTGTCGGGGAAATTTCTGATCGCTTTAATTCACTACACCTAACTTGGCTCGGCTCTTTCCCCCCTTTCTGCTTTTATCTAACACTGTGTTTCTGTATTGATTTTTTTTCTTTATCTTCAAGGCTGGATAAGAGGACACAGAAGTGCGGGAGTGAGAGTGAATGGAGAACTTTCCTGAAGATTGCTGCTATTCTCCGGCTTATTGCCTCCTGTCCTTCATGGTTTCACATGACGTCCCGGGTGTCAGGATCGCCTTCAAGCTGGAAATGAGGAAAGTGATGATACCAGTGGGCTGGGATCAGAAAAGAGGAAATTGGCTAAGGTAGAAAAAAATGACAAAATAAAGTTAAAGTGCAGAATGACATAAAATAGGTGTAAATATTTGTAAACTTTTGCTGTATGAGGAAACTCAAAGGGTGCACCCATTTAGAGGAGGATGAGAGAAACAGGGACACAGAATAAAACATCCCCTCAGCTGCTGTTTTCTTACACATAAAAGCTTCATAATTATGTGTTTGGGGCTTTGTTGACATGAAAACCTACATGAAAAGCACCTAACGGCAAAAAAGCTGCAGATTTCAGGAAAAAAAGGAAATCATTCCTTCTTAAAACTTGCATGCAGATTAGAACAAAGGAGGCAATAAAACAGAAGCTAATTACAACCTTCATGCACATAAAATCTAAGGCAGGTAAAAGGAAGACTCAGAGTACAATATGCCTTTCCTTTCCTTGTGTGTTTCCTTAAACACACTGCCCTGTCGTAGGACAGAAAATCTTTTGTGGAATAAATAATTTCTTCGGTGAATTAAAGCTACAAGTGTTTGAATTGAAAGTGAAGAGAAAGGCAAAACCCCTGGGTAATAGATTTCTTAAAAGAAAGAAGAGGAGGACTTAAACGTACCAGCAGGATGCCCTTTTCTTATCTCTGAAACAATTAAGCAACACAGTTGTTTAGAATAAGAATAGATTGTTTCAGATTCAGGTCTTTTCCCAGCTGAGTAACAAAGCAGGCTACCTACAGCTAAGCCTTTTGTTTCACCGAGCATCAGCAGAAATAGATTTTCACATCAGCTCTCTTACAAATAATCCAGTTAGCTCTCGCTTAATCTGAAAAACAAGTAAAGCTGGCCCTGCCCTCACCCCGCTTATTATTCTCCAGCTGAGTTCGAATTTCAGCTCTTGCAGCAATGACGAGTGTGCGGACTCAAATATGGATAAAATAATGCCGAGTAAACTGTAGAAAGTCAGCGACGCCTTTTTCTTTTCACTAAAATGAGGTCAAATGCATTATCCCCTGATGATTTACATTTTTAAACTTGTCCTGGTTACAAAAGAGGCCGACAAGTTAAAGACTGTACATCTAAATTAACTTAAAAAAAACATATTCAAAAACTTTTTGAACTATTTTGCTTCCATAACGTATCTTCTTGCACTAATGGAAAGAATATGTCCAAAATACACATTCCAGTTTCAGAAGTCAGTGTACGTCTAATGAGACTATGCTTCGTTTGCATATCTATACATACACTTTTATAAACTTGGCCCTATAACACAATACAAAAGATCATTCTCATAATGTAAGCAATTCCCTAAACAAGTGTCAGGGTCATCTCTGTTCGAACAGTATTGGAAAAACAATGGAATTTAATAACACACATTAACAGAAGCTTTCTTAAAATGCATTAGTCTCATATTTGGAGTCAGAAATCCTCATTTAAGTAACTCCTAACTCTCCATTTTTCTTCTTGTTTAGGATTTTACACGAGCGTTTGATATATATCACTCCAAACCTGTTTTATAGAAAGATTTAATCCTTAAAACATTACTACTGTAGGACGAATGATGACTGGAAACAAATCAAAATGGAATCAGTTCCGACCTTTTGCTTTAATGCAAAAATGAAAAATGAAGACTTTGCTTTAGTCAGTATTTACAACTGTGTTTTGACAAATATGCAAATAAGCATTAAATTAAAAACATTTGCATTCTAACAAATATGCTAATTTTCAATATGCAGCAATAAAACTTTCAGAAAACCTACAAAATTTAAACTTAGCGTCAAATATTCAGCTGAGGAGGTTTGTTGGAATTTTAACCTGTAGTGTTTCTGCTAAATGTTGTTTAAGAAAAATCCCAAAATCCCTAAAAATATATAAACGGGAAATTCTGAAAATTTTGAAGACACATTCTAATGAGCGCTTTAAAAACCTAAAAATCCCCCCAAGTACTCGTCTGTTTCCTTTTTTCCCGTAGTCTCGGCTCGGTACTTTTACCGAACAGCTACAAGTTACCCAAAGATAGATACAGATAACATACAACCATATGATTAGTTTGTAAAAGTGCGACACACTTGAGAAGTACATGATTTATCTCCGACTTCTTCATCTGCTTTAATATCAGTAACAAAACTGCATTATAAAGGAAGTATTTCAGTATTAGTATCATAACAGTTTTGACTTAAGCTCACTTTCTTAATAAAGCTTTTAATCTAACACTTCTAGACATAATGGAGTACTTTCAGATCGCCGTATCACCTCCTTTTCTGATGTTAAAGATCTAAATACTTGTTCCACTGCTAGCAGAAAAACATACTGAAGCAGTAAGAGGAGCCCTGCAGGCGACTTTCACACATTAAAGCAACATATGTGAAGATTTTCTAAGCCTCCTCCTTCAGCGTGTCTCTCAGTGGGAGGCAGACAGTGGACAGAATAATTATTAGGAAACTCAACGTAAAGCACACCAGGAGAAACTCATGACTGTCCTCATAACTTAGACCAATAAATGCTCGTAGCCACAGCCTAAATCTTGCCATGCCACATCATCATTAGAGCACAAAACTGGACAAAAAAAGAAAAAAGAAAAACAGTTTCACATGCACTATTATATCAGCGTCAGAGGACTGCGTCACTGCTCTGAACTGTAATTCCCGTATAAACTAAAATAAATCATTTGACTTCTGTGTAATCGTAAATTAAAAGGTCTGGCTTACTCGTGTCCGTGAAAAGTTGCAGATCCTTGTGAAATTTGAAGGAAAACCTCACAAAGATCCTGCAAGCAAATAAAGGTGTTGTCTCCCACCAAGTCAAACAGTAAAGCTCCTCAGCTCTCTGCACACAATGAAAAGGAGATGAGGAAAAAGAGAAAACTAAACGAAAAGGGCCCAGGCTGATTTTTATGTGAATGTTGACTAAGAATGGTCTCCATCTGTGCAAACCAACTCAAACAGTTACTTCCTGTGAGTCACAGTCTGAAGCCTGGAGCAAATCACTGATATTTATCATGCAAGATGGCACACATTCCCAGGGTTATACTTTCTGCTGCTGGTCTCACAGTCAGGCTCTGGCCTGCTGAGAGAGGCTACTTTTCAATCATGTGAGGAGCTGGTTTTTAAAGTTGCAGGTAAGATTGTCTTTATTGATCAAAGGTAGACTGAACTTCTGTGACTTATTTCAGACGTTGTAGGGAACCGTTTTGGGTCTTAAGTATTGCGTAGCACCCGATTAGCAAAAAAGTTCCTGAACTCAGCTCAAGATGCTCGACCAGTAATGCTTTAGCGGCTGTTAGATGCCGTCGTATATAGAAATCAGGCAAGTTAATCAATTTTGTGGCGAGGAACCAAAAATTGGGAAAATCCACAAATATCAACACATTGTTCACTTTTGAAGTCAAGCTTGTGCTACACCTGTTAGCAACATGCTAATGAAAGGAAGTAAGTATAAATATGAGCTATGCACACTGAAATTTCTCAATGATTTTTGGACATATCGTTTGCTGTATACTTATCATGATATTTAGCAGGTTGCACACATGGAGGAGCAGGTTTTGATGGCCATCCAATGATAACAAAACTGAACTGAAGTGATTTTTAGCTAATGTGAATCTGTACTGGATAGTCCTTCTTTGCAATTACAATAATATTATATGATATTAATATTCATTAGTATACCCCCTGCACGGATTTTGTAGACACACTGCGTAAAACAATATTTGTGCCCACTATTCACATTTTAACTGTGGAAATTTAGAACCCAGTAAAAACTTTCCACGAGTCTTTTCTTATGAGAAACACAAAATGCTTCCTTTGTTTCCCAAAGTAGCACTTTATGACGTTCTTCTGCAGTTATTATCGTCCTTAATTCTACCCAAACATACTCAAGAGGTAGCACTGAGGGTACAGCAGATATAAGCAAAAGGTAGCTGCCCTCCACTGATGTGAACTTTTTAGATTCCAAGGTTATTCTTTTGTCTTAGTTCCTTTAAAACTGTCTCGGTATGAAAACCACAGTTGAGCTCAAACATAAGGTCGATGGGAAACTTGTGATTTGTTTGCATTATTTTTGGTTTCCTCTGTTAAAGCTCTGACTTGCTCTTGTTTTGTTGCATTTCGGCACGTTTCATGTAAACCGCTCCATGCTGGGATTTTTCAGAGTTGCTGTCACCCTCAGTCGTCGACCAAACTCCCCCCAACTTTAATGATGCAATAAAAGGCAGGACGTAAGTTACGGATAATTGCAAAAGTCATGCTCCGTGGGGCTGGTGTGGTTTATTTGATTAACCTATAGTGATAGGTCAGATGCTGGGAATATGTTTTTCAGGCACATGATCATGGGTCATTTATGACCTCCTGCTGAAGGATAATCAATCGCTGGACAGACAGACAGCCAGGCAGCTGACAAAGTCTGTCATTAGGGTGATGTTTGTGTTATGTCTGCTCCTGAGGCAAAGTAACGGGCAATATCAAGACGCTGCAGAGGCTCGTTGACACTTTCTGATGGGGATGGTGTTTATAGAGAAAAGGAAAGGGAGAAAAGAGAGTCGAATTTTCTCACAACAGTGGTATTTAAACCCCGTAAATGCTTCTGTTTCTATACATGCCACACACCCTTTTTCCTCTCACAGCAAAACCATGTCGCAAAATGGCAGCATGTGCGTCAAACAGCCTTTTCAAAGAGAGAGGCAAGGGGAGGGGACAACAGGAGGAGTGGGGAAAGAGAAAAACAAATGTCATGCAATGCAAACAGTAAAGAGAGCCCAGTCTTTACAACAGTTTTACAGCACATCCTGGGCCGAGCTTCAGCAGCTGCCTGCAGACAAACCTTCCCTGCTCGCTGCAGCCTCTGCAGCTCTCTGCTGTCCTCCCAACAGCAACTCTTTTAGAGCTCCTAGTGGCTGTAAGCAGATGCAATTTTGCATTTCCGGTAGTCTAGACATAACCGAGGCAGAGTGGCAGCACAGCTCATTTTGTCCAATGTGCAATAAAAGTTTTACAACAAATTTAAAAAAAAAGAAGCAAAAAAGATTAATTACTAAGTTTATGTAAGAGAAGAATGTTGGTTAATTAAATAGTCACAGCAGGTAAAATACACAGAGTGTCTTTACACTTTAGATTACAGACTATATTTAAAGAGAACATGGTAAAAATCTATAAAAAAAATTGTAATCATTCTTTCAAAAAAATACTAAATACATTTAAAAAAAAATGTAAAGATAAAATCAATTAAAAAAAAAAAAAACCTTTAAAATTCTCAATAAAAAATCCCCTTAAGTCTTTAATTTAAAATGAAAATAATTTTAAATAAGACTAGAAAAATTACTTTCTGCAAAACTAAATCAAACAAAACAACAGAACCCCTCCATCCCAAAATATCCTGTCCATCAAAATTATAAACACAAATATCCAACGATACAAAAAAAGGAAATATGCAAGTCCTCAGCAAGGTAAATACTAATATATTGTACTGTGAGAATCCCAGTAAGTGGACCTTGATTTTGATTTTGTCACACACGTTCTGAGCAGTCAAAGTTTAATGTGCGCACGATTTTATTCTTTCCAACTCTTCTCGTTTTTCGACATAATCCACAATTTACAATCCTTGAAGAGGCAATAATGCATTTTCCAGGCTTGTTTGTGGACAGTGAACGTGTCACGTCTTTGACATGCAGCCTGTGTAAATTATCCCTTTGCTGCCGAGACACCCTGGTCTGTTCTGCTGTGCAGCCAAACGAGAACGAATCAAAGAGCTTTCGCAGAGATGATCATTGATTTAATCACATCATCGACTGCAACCACTTCAGGGCCAAAGTAGCTAATCCATAACCAGCCAAACAGATTCACGCCAACGCCTGCAATCATAGCTAAATGGGGATCAGAAGGTGTCACGCAGCATATCAGCTTCTATCACACCTCAGATGTGTTATGAAGTGTCTCAGTATTGATCAGGAATAACAACGACACGTCCATCGACCACGTAAGACATAACTGTATCGACATGAGAATTAGAGGGATAATTGTTCCTCTGTCATCTAACTCCAGCATGACTGCGCTTCCCTTTCTGTGTGTGAGCTGCAGTAACAAGAGTGACATTAAGACTTTGTTAAAGGACCAAAACTGAAACGATGCTGCTTTAAAAATCCTGCAAGAAAAGGACATAAAATGAACAAAACAGACAGAAATTATGACAGGAAAACCTGATTTGTATCATTTAGATTGTATAAGGAGGCTTTACTGCTCTAACCACTTTGTATATAGTTTTATAGTTTAAAATGGGAATAATGGTACCTCTGGGGGTACACCGTAGTACTACAGCAAGTGTTTTCCTTTCATTTTTCCTTTTTTGTTTAAGTCAATAAAAACATTTTCAGTCATGGATAATTTCCAAAATAATTAAAATACAACAACCCGGTGCAGTGAAAATGAACTGCATGGCAAAATCTGACATATATCCAGGATATTTAATGTTCACTGTCACGTTTTAATAAAATAAAAAGAAATGCAATTTTGATAAACTTTTTATTCCTGATTGTAATAAGGCTGTAAGCTTTCAACTGCTGTAAAGCCTCATCCCAACACATAACGCACTCATGTTAACTGCAAGTTTCTGGTCTTTAAGGCAAAAAAAAAAAAAAACATCAAAAAAGATTAAATTTAGCAGCAATACAAGTGAAAACGAAATATTCACAGAACAGCGATCCACATATTCAGACTGGAGCACTGATACAGATCGTGCCTGGAAACAGGAGTTTGATCACTGCACAGTCACAAAGATCCCCAGTGAGGCACAAGCCCATGCTTCACATTTAATTTTAAATGCATCTTATCATAAATAGTCAGATCTTAGTTTCAGAAATTAGCGATGGATTATGAAACTTTGAACTTCAGCACTGAAGCCTTTTCCAGCAATATGTTTGTTGTTAACAGATCAGACATTGACGCCTCAGTCCTGCGCTGCAGACGCTTTTCTGCACCAAAAATGTTTTGTTCTGGGGGAGGCACTTGGCTGAAAAATGAGGGGTACATGCATTACTGAAAAGCATCTGAGAACTGCTGTTTTTTTTCTTTGCTTTCATCACAGGGGTCTAATTCTTCAAAGGGGTCATAAGATTGTCTGATAACAGAGATTAAAAGAAGTTACATATGCATTAGTTTTATTTTACTCGGCTCTGCTTTATTTCTTGTGAAAAACTTGATAGGTTTTAGCACTTTTGGCTTTTTCAGCAAAGTTTAAAGGGCAAGTGTCCCTTCAGCGTTGCTATTAATGATTCGGGAAGAGTTTGAGAGGCAAATAAGTGTGTGTGGGGGGGTTTCTGACAATTTGCCATGCTTGTTGTGTGTTTTCTAATTTACGCTCTTGGTTTAAAGATTAATTGTAGTCTTTAAATAAATGTAGTGTAATAAAAAAGTGCAATATTTGCCTTTAAACTGTTGCAAAGCACAAGAAAAGAAGTATCTTTAATTACTGACATGCAGTATTACCTCCGAGCACCACCGTGCTGCTTCCCCAAATCTCATTCTGAGCGTAAAGTGCCAAATATTATTGCTCTCGTTTAATTTCAAATGCTCGCTACTCATTAGTTTCTCAGGACGCCGCACAAAGCAAAATCAGGGAGAAAGAGCGTTTGAAGAGAAAGAATGCTACTTCCTTTTTATCTGATATCTGGTTCAGAAAAGACTTCTTTCGTTCCCCCTCTTGGGTGAAAATACAGCCCTGGGAAAGCTTTGGGTTATTATTGGATGTCCACTCTAAAAGTATTTCCAAACAATCCAATGTTGTGCTCTAATAGAAATCTATGAATGCTTCTCAGGGCCAGAGGACAAAGCTACAGCCGGCCTGTACATCTGTGAGTTTAGAAACAAAGCTTTGTTTGTGAGCCTCAATCACTTGTGCTCATGAAAGCAGACACTTACTTGAAAAACTTTCTTTTTCTTTCAGGGGAGGTGGGGGGGAGAACACTCTAAACCTACATCCTGGTATAAATTTGCAAAACGCAATACAGGCCTGATTGTGTGTGGAGCAGACGCAGGATGCATACAAATAGAATCCCTTCTGAAATGTCCTCTTCCTTGCATGGCTCAGTGGCTAATGTACAATAAATCAACAAAAGGGGGCTTTAATACCAGCAACGGGCAGGTCCAGGGTACTGTTATTTTATCTTTTTACAGTATTTAATTGGAAGTTTTCCCTGAAACATTACACCGCGCTTTCAAATGACTTTGCTCAAATCTAAGAGGAGATTGATAAGAATTTGTCTCCCTCCCTCAGCCCCTCTCCCTCCTCTCTTAAGTTTTTTTTCTTTCTATCCCTTTGCCTTTCAGGAGAGAGCAAGTTTTTGCCGAAGGGAGACTAAAGTTACAAGTGTGTGGCATTTCGTGGAGGGAGAATGAAATTGGAGGCTTGGAGGGACGGATAAGGACAGGCTGGGAAAAAGGGAAGTTGGCAGTGGTAGCGGGTCAACAGCGCGCCTCAGAGCCTTACCCACTGCACCAGGTGTCCACTTAATTCAAATGATACTATTATTCATAGACAGAGGAAGAGTATTGAAACGACCCCCCCTCCAAATCATTTGCAACTGAATACAGATATAATCCTGGAAATATAAGTCTCCATTAAGGCTATCCCATTTAGCAAACAAGGATCCCATTGTGCAACATGTTGTGTGTATAAATCACCATCTGAGAGAGAGAGAAAGAGAAAAAAAAAAAAGGGACGAGGGGGAAAGTAAAACATTTAGTCCAAGACGAGATTTGAGAATGTCAACTAGTCACGCATGACAGCTCGGAGTGTGTTTAACTTTCTGATTTTAGGGTGGCCCTTTCAGTCCCTAATTTATCTCTTGTTTTATACGTTTTCAGAAGCTAGTAGGTAATCTCAGCTTTCTATTAACAGCAAGGAAATTGACAATAAAATGAATAATATATAAACTTGTATCACATGAATTCAACAGGTTCTCTGACTTCTTGCGTTGTAAAACAGATCCGATTACAGCGTTTCGGCACTCGTCGACGCCTTTGGGATGGAACCGTCGCACTCCAAAATATCAATCCTCCATCTCCTCCTGCATCTCATTTCTATATTGTTATCAACACACTTTGAGAAAAAAAAAGCATCCCATAAAGACGGCTCAAAGAGGTCACACGTGTTGGTTTTGCATTAAAAGCTTCTTAAAGCGCTGTAATAGAGCAGGAAAACCATGTTTTGACCCGTTTCACTCATAGCTGCGCTCCTTCAATATGCAGCTGTTGTTAATTAAATATAATTATTAAACAGATGTCCAAGCTTCATTTTTGTCATTTTTTTAAACTTAATGTGACTTTGTGCAAACATTGAAACTTCCTATTTTTTTCTTTTCTTTTTTTAAATCAACCAGGATGTACTCAGAAATTTGCTACCTTTACTCCGGGCTTCGGGATTAAAATGTCACACAATTAAAATATCATTTGTCCACCGACTTGTCAAATGGGCTTTAAAAATCCCCGCGGGCCAAAGTGTCAGAGTTTGTGCAAACACAAACAGGCCGCGAAATTATACAAAAAAATACACATATATACTCGACTTACAGAATATTCTACAATCACTGTGCAATTACACCCGCGTATTTCCTTTCTGGTTCCAAATCCTGCAAGTCCTGCATGCCGACACTGTATTACAGTTATTACAGTTTCCTTTTATTTTATGACATTAGACAGCTACGTGGACTCTTTGTCCTGGGGTCCTTAAAGACTTTTCCAGTTGAATTTCTTTATATTTTAGTGCTAAATTGCATACTGTGGGTTTCTATTAAAATTGCTTTCTTTATATAATTAGATTGTGTACTTATGGAAGAATTTGGTGTTAGGAAAAAATGGTAAATCACTTTTCTCCAGGATCAGATGCAAAGATAAATGCATTGCTGTTGACCTACTTCTGTCTAAAGCAACTTTTTTCCTAATTTATGGAAAATGTTGCTTTTTGTGTCATTTTATTTTAACTATTCATTAATCTTCTTCAGAAACTGACCACGTTATTTGGCTTTGCACCCTTGCTCTTGTACATCCACTGTGAGGGTTAAAAAGGTGATAAAAGCAACTTAATGAAAAATAATCACAGAAAAATTGCTTACCCCTGCCCCCAAACCCACTTTACTCTGCCTAAGAAGAGTAATTAATTTCAATTCAGTAGACAAACAAAAAAAGCCCCCACGATCCACTCCACTTTCCTCTTTTCTTTTTTTTGAAATGTTGTTCAGTACAGTACTGACACGAGGAGTTCGCCTCCCACTCAGTGGATCAATCTAATCCTTCAGAGAAACGTGTGATGGACTGGTGCAATCATCCCAGACAATGGCCCCACAGAAGTCTATTCCCTTTGCCCACAAACTCAAAGGTGAAAAGAGAACAATATCGAGCTCCTGATAAACTTTCTTTTCTGATTTCAGGGGCCACAGAAAAAAAGGTTTCACTGATCCAGTTCAATCCCTAACTCAGATGTGAAAATATCCGGTCTTATTTTGACATCTTAAATAAACATACAGACACGCTGGCAGACGACCAGCGTTCGTCCTTGTGGTTTCTCTCAAACGTCTCCTTTACTAAAACTTGAGCTCTGCTTCTAATGACTTGAAATATAACTTCAATTACGCTTGTTTTGATTTGTCGACCTTTGAGCAGTTTTTGCAGGCTTGACTGGAGACTCATACGAGCGAGCTGATCCTCTGGTTTTACTCTTGATTGTATTTTTCTTTTTCTGCAAACAGTGGTGACGTGGCCAGCGTGTACCCTGCCTCTCAGCCTATGAGAGCAGAGATAGGCTCTGGTAGGACTGACCGACAACCACCAGAATACCTCTCACTTTAAGCAATGTGAAAGTGTTTAAACTCTTGAGCTAGCATTCCCAAATACAATATAATACAATATAATGTGTGTGCAGTCAAAAGTCTATTATTTATTAATTATATGGCAAACATCTTGAGATTTAATGGGTGTATGCAAAAATAAATGTGTGAATAAAAGTAGTAATGATATAACATGCATATAAATAACACAATAACATAAACAGGGATACGTATAAGGACTCTCCCACCATTCCACCCCACACTTACTAAGTCTGTTGCATCTGTTTACTCAAACTGAATAAGAAATATATGAAATAAATAGGCCATGAAACATTATGGCTAACACTGAGTCCACTTATATGCTAAAAAAAAAAAGGTAAACAAGAAGGTTTTCTACTCAGAATGATCCCCCTGGGTGTGACAAAATCAGTCCACACGCAGAAAGACGTCAAGTCCTTCCAGCACAGTCCCCATACAGTTAGAAAAGCTATGAGTTGAACAGTTTAAGAAGCTAATTCTTCACAGCTGAAGACTCTCTTGTAGTTTGTCATCAGTTTACAGTCATTCCTCTTGTCTGTCTCTGTGTGGCACTTTTTTATTTTAGAGTTTGGATCATTCAGTAAAACAAAAAGTGACTTTTAATGTCTCTTTCTCTTTTTTCTTTAAATTGATACAACATTAATTAACCAGAGTTTTCACTAACAGATGACTAACCACAAATTATGTGTTTAAATCAGTTGCTGCCAAATTTGTGCTTCTGTGTGTGTGTCTCTATTTTTGAAGTATTTTTAAATACCTTTAAATGTTTAGGTTTTGAATCAAGAAATTGAAACACGTGAGCGTGAAGAAGAAGAAGGTAAATTTCAAATAAGCAGCTGACTGATTTCATTAAAAAATAAAGGGAGAAAAAAGATTGATTGACCTTAAAGCTAAAGGTAATGATGATCAGCCCTTATGCATTTAAGGTGCAATCTTGCTTTGACACTTTCACAGCAAAAACATCAAATTTGGTATAAATTTCAAATGAATATATGGATCCAAAAACTCTTATTTTGAAAATCTCACTTTAACCATTCCTCACTGTAGTGTGTTTGTAATTTTTTACAAGTGTTATCTTAAACTGTTATATCCATTGTGATAAAAAAAAGTGTAATATATAAGTAATATGAACGAGAAACAGTGAACTATTAAATGAAAGCTTTGCTTTGTAAAACTTTCTACACATTAAAGTTTTTTGTTACAAATAAAGATTTTAATCACTCCTCCATAAAGACTTTAATCACTCCTCCACCTCAGCTCAGGTTGTGCCCATTTTTTTTAAATTTGCATTTTATAGCAAAATTGGGGCCATTTCTGATTAACATGAAAATGCTTGTCATATGTGAACCATATCTTTACATCCATATGCGTCCTTATAAATTTCTCATTTATTTTAGTCTTTTCATTATCAGGTTTCTCGACCTCTCTGCGTCTCTGTCTCCGTCGCTCTGTCTCGAAGCTGAAGTTCCCATGACCCGTCACAATACAGTGATGATGTATTCAAGCAGTGATGTATGAAATTCGGGCAAATAAAAACCTTTGTCCTCCCACACTGGCTAATTATTTGACAGATTGGAGCCCTGTTGTGTGTGGATACTGTGAAGGAGCCCTCCGTCGCCCATCCCCCACCCAATAAAGAGGCCACTTGCAGAAAAAAATTCCTCTATAGCCTCCCTTTTCTATTCTTTGTTAGAAGATTACATTTTTTCACCACATTTTGGAATGACAAAATGGGGGAGAACTGTGGGTTTTTTGGACCCTGTGGGGACCCTGTGTGCTCAGGCAGTGACAGAGGGGGCCAGGACAGCAGTCAGTGGCCGTTTAAAAAGATTTTCTCAAGCAGAAATATTTAATCTTCTCAGGGAAAATAAAGCAGAGAAAAAACAGAGGACAAAAAGAAGCTAATCATCCACAGGTCTCCCCTCCCCTCCACCTCTCCCCCCACTCCCTCCCTCCCCAGTTATCTGTAAAAAACAAAAAGGGGAAAAAAAGAGAGAAAAAGATTATGTAAGAATGACAGAATAAATCTGCATGTATAATTATGGCGAGTTCCCACATTTGTGTTCTGTTTCGCTGTTTATGAGACAGCTTTTCTGTCAGTTTTACACTGACATGAATTCAGAGAAAACACTCGAGATTAAACTGCCAAGAAAACAATTAATGTATAAAAAGTTTCATCCGTGTGAAAATAAATAATCATATACACATTAAAACTCCTCGTCCTTGCTCGTTGTGCTGTATTGGTTGCTTTAACTTGACATTTTTCCTCATCTTTTCTCCACAGCGACTACTTTCTGGGCAGAATCCTGTAACTGGCTAATTAGGAAAGCTGGAAACGTCCCATTACTCCCTTAACTGAGATCTGTTGTTGCATTTGTATGTGGAGAAGAAGCATAATTATATGCACACGTGCATATCACGTGCAGGTGCAAGACTATTGTAAAGAGCAACTGGTGAGAGGCTCAACACCTGCACTCGGATGCCATGCTACAAATTTAAAGAGGCATTTAAATAGACTTTTTAATATCAGGTCTGCATTCGTCTGTGTGTTTTGACCTTAAAAGATTTAGTGAAATGAGAAAATGTAAATAACTTGGGGGTGAAATTCATTATTATTTGCATATGTATGCTTTTTTGTAAAGTCTGTTCTTTCTGAAAAATGAAACCAATGAATGAACAGTATCCCTCGAAGAGCCACGTGAGGTAAGCTGGAGTCACTGCCCCAGGTTACAGTGGCTCTATGGATAATTTTCCCATCAGTAACAACTCAGCGGGCAAATTAGGTCAAGCGTTTAAGTCACATGAGCGTTCAAAGCTACGCTTAACAAAGGGCTTGTCTACTTTAAGGGACAGGTGGGTGCATTTTGTATTGTTCAGCGTATATTTGTTCAGTTTGTCTTTTTTGTTTCAAGCCTCGTTTTGTCACCCAAAGTAACCAAGATATAGGTACCCTTTGCTAGCCAAGCTAGCTATTCAGTGCTAGCATTAGCTTATTACTGCTCCCAGTTTTACTCTTGCTCAGATGTTTGAGAAGTTCAACAAAAAGCTAAACTGAAGATTTAAATTAAAGATAAATTCAAGGAAGCGGTGACTTTTTACCGCTGACTTTGAATATGATGTAGCTTAGCATGTGCTTATTTTATCTGAAGATATTGCTAAAAGCAAAAATGTTCTGCTAAAGCAAAAATACATGTTTTAACATCCATGATAGACTCATGCGAATACTTTAATGTAGGTTTTCAAATGTTAATATAAAAATCAGAGCAAGTATTGTTGTTTAATTTGCTGTTTGAGCTTTTTTCATAATAGCAAATCAAAATCTTTGTAATCTATTTACTAAGTACTCCAAAGTACTCTCTTGTGCTTTTTGTTTCACTGCAGAGGTCACTGTAGTTTTATTACCTAAAGTACATGTATTACAGTGTTAGTCATTTCAGTTGTTTTGCGCTGTGATTCAGATGTTGTTGAGGCAGAACACAATCATACATCATGCCTTCTCTGACTAATATCACAAGCTCGAGATTTGGACACAACCTTGATGTTGTGATACTGGAGTTTATCCTCTCGGCATCTGGCTGCGAGGTAGAGGGGACCGAGAGAAAGCATCTGTGGGGTCTCGTCCTCACCCCCCTTCCCAGAGACGAGCCGAGCACACTTGGCGCTGGCCCAGTGATGAGGTGGCTGGAGTATTAACTCCAACTTCCCCAAAGTGGAAGGTTAAAACCCTTTCACAGTGTCCTCCCTCCCTCCCACTGCAGCAGCAGCACAGAGCATATGGTCAACAACAAAATTTCTGCTCCTTTAAAAATGGAAATACTGAAAACGTTCCTTTTGAAGCAAACTCGGTGGATCTAAAGCTGCTTTAAGAAGTGATTAAAGGATCCGTTACTGGGCTGTAGCGATTTATCATGCACATATTGTCCCAATTAGCACGATTATGGTGATGGCGCAGGGTGCTTGACCTTCTAGCACCATCCTCATTTGTATCATGTCAACTCAAAAACAGCTCCTAAATCACTGCTCCTCACTCCCTGAACAAATTACCTCGCACTATTTAAATCTGCAATCCCAAAGACACCGAAAAGAGACATATTTAGGAGTGAACTTTCCGAAAAGTGATTTTTACCCTGCTACAGAGTAAGTATTGGATAATATGGGGGAGTATTAAGTAAGAAGAAAAATTACTTTGGGTCCTTTAAAATAGTAGCTTATTTAAGGAAAAAAAATAAAGTATTATAAAGTTTTCCAGTTTATGTAGAATACTTTATGAGATGTGACAATTTTTTTTAAAGCAAGTGAAACCTTTTTAATCATAAAAGTACAAGAAAAAGTTTTAAATAAATAGAATATTGAGTACTTTGAAAATGCCTGGAAACATGTGTAGATACAAATTTGAAAATAGATACAAAGTTAATACAGAGAAATTAGAAATTTTATACAAAGTATTTACAAAATGAAGATTAAAGTATCAAATAAATACCAAATCAATAGTAAAGGGCTAAAAGACAATATGATGTATGTCATACACAAAGTAGAACAACTATAAGGTGCATGCACATTAGGAAGTAGATTTAAACTAGAATTAAAAAAGTACATACAGGGTATCTACTTTACCCTGCATATGCTCTCTCTATATATATATAGGTCCCTCATCCTATTCATGTAGCCCCTTCCGCCAGGGTTACTTGCGTAGTAGCATTCCAACAACGCCCTGTTTTCGTCTCTTGCCCACCGATGCCTTCTTGTTCCAGTAGCCCACTTTTCGTCAGGGTGCCCTGGTTCCTCAACACCTGACGCGGACCTTGTTGATCCGGGCGACGTCCGAGCCGGCATGCCTTCATATTTATCTGTCTCACTCATGTCTGCGGTAGGCTTGCTTAGCATAGGGGGTCTAGCCTTAGGACCCTTACTGGATACAGACGCCCCAGGTAGGAATCGAACTTGCGATCCTCTGTTCCAAAGGCGTGTAGTCTAACCACTACTAGTTGTTTCGCCGTCATTGTGGATGTTGGGTATCGAAGAAGAAGAACAACGAGAAGCTGGAGAAATACCAAGGGCTCAGAGAAGAGCTCGAGAGGATGTGGAGGGTGAAGGTAACGGTGGTCCCCGTGGTAATCGGAGCACTAGGTGCGGTGACTCCCAAGCTAGGCGAGTGGCTCCAGCAGATCCCGGGAATAACATCGGAGATCTCTGTCCAGAAGAGCGCAGTCCTGGGAACAGCTAAGATACTGCGCAGGACCCTCAAGCTCCCAGGCCTCTGGTAGAGGACCCGAGCTTGAAGGATAAACCGCCCGCAGGGGCGTGCTGGGTGTTTTTATATGTATATATATATATATATATATATACATACATATACATACATATACATACATATATACATATATACATATACATATATATACATATATAAGAACTGAGTTGAGTTGTTACAGGAAAAAACAAATGACATTTCCAATTTGCGACATTATTTTTTGATGATAAAACAAGTTTAATATCCTCTGTGTGAACAGTAAGTGTGTACAGTACTCTATGTGTTGCTCTGCCCACGCCGTTGTCTGCAGGTGGAGAGCGAGAAGCAGGGACAATGACGCTCTTCAGACCTGCCCGTGTATTGAGTTGAATCTCTGGATGCTTTGTTTTGGCTCATGGCTGATGTGTCAGCTCGTATGTCTGTGTCACACCACTGGCCAAGGCAACCTCCCAACTGGGTTTTTGGGTGTACGTGTGTTGGTAACAGAGAGTATGGAGAAGCACAGATTCGGGAGGGGGGGAGTCGGGGGGGTCAGTCTTCGAAGGGACCACATGGAAATGAGACCCATTCATCCCTCCACCCCGTAACCCCCCCAATTGGCATATGGCATGGCATTGTCCTTGGCCGCTGAGCCAGAAGTGATGCAATTTGTTGGCATGTCCTGTCATTTCACAAACTACCCATCCCATTGAGGCCTCCAGAAAACAACAACAGAAGACATGGAAGGGCAGCCAACAGCTCCGTTTCCACTGATGCCCTGCCAAACTCAGTCAAGAGGGAAATGAAAAATAACTTGAGTTCAAACACTCAAACATTTACCAATATTAATTTAGGCTTTCATATCGGAATGAACAAAAAATTCAAATGCTGCTGGAAATGAGATGTTTGGAGAAGCTTTGGTATTTGTTACAACAGTAAAGCCATGAAAGCAGGCATTACAGTGACACTTGAATTAAAAAGTACTGAAAATGTCAAAGTACCGGTTAGAAGTTTTAGTTTAAAACAAGTTGAAGAAATTAAATATAGATGTGCTTAAGTGCAGAAAGTCGTTATAGGTTTGGTTGAAGTTCACTGAAGGTGTTGAAGTGTCATAAGAATTCCAGGTGACTGAAGTGGAAGTCATTTTAAGAGCCATTGAAAGTGTGTAAACTAAAAGAAGCTGTTAGTATAAGTGTTGACTGGGATGTAAGGACAAGTAATGAATGTCTACAAGTCAAAGATATGAATGGAAAAATGTATTAGACTATGTAGAATTTTATTTCAATGTATTTTGAATTTACAGATATTCAAAGGTCAAAACCTGACAATTGAAAGGGTTTGAGGTGACAGGTGAAGGCAGTTAAAATGCATCAGAAGTTTCAGCTGTCAGAAACAGTGATTAATATACTAATATACTGCTGGTTTTCCAGTTGAAATATCAGAAATACCTGAAAACTGTTGTGGTTAAAGTATAAAGACTGAAGTATCAGATTAAATAAAAGGGCTGAAAGTGTAAGATTACTGTAAGCAGAAATTCAGAACCTGAGAGGAGTTGAAAGGTCACATAAATTGCAGGGGACGAATTCAGCTTGAATGATCAGCTGACACTGAAGGCCTGAAATAACCAAGTGGGAGTTTCTTGCATAAACTCAAAGGTTAAAGTTCAGCTTCAGGCCATCGAGTTTTAAGTAAGTCATGTTGCTATAATAATGATACTGAGCATTTACTTTTGGATATCACAGTAGCACTCAGACGAGTTTAAGGATACGTTCAGAGCTGAAATGTCTGTAGAGGAAAAATAGGTGGATAGGTTCTAAGCTTTTTAAAACATTTACAGTAAATAATTATTTGTTTTTTATTTGGTTTTGTTGTTAGTACACAAAACATCTAGAAGCTGCATTTTATTAAAATAGCTGTAATCGGGCTTTAAAATTACTTAGTGCCTTCTTTTAAATCTCTTTAAGGGATCACTTTTTCTTAAAATAAACAAATGCAAGTCATCCTTAGAGCTCCAGCTGAGCATTGGATGTAGCTTCTTCTTTATAAAGCACGTTGTAACTTTTTCTTTTTTTAATATATGAATTTCAATAACACTGCCATCTTATTGCAAAAAAAGGGAGAATAAAATTAAGTAATATTAAGGTGAGATTATGGGATGCTTTTATGGGAAAGTTTTTTTCCTTTTTCCTTTGAGCCTATGCTTGACCCCAAGCTGTCTAATGTTTAATTAACTCTCGCAGACTTGACGAAGGGAGGAGGCAAAATCTTCAAAGAATATGACCAGTGCTTTGTGAAACATTAAATCCAGCTCCAGATCCTTTTGTGCAGAGTTTGCTCATAGTTGACCTCACCTTCTGTTGGGATATCCTGTTGAAAGACGCGGCCGGCTTGGACCGCCCAAACAAAGAGGATTTCCCTCCAGGGGAACTCTGAGCCATCAGTGGGAGATGGTGCTGCTGCCGATGCTCTTGTCATCTGTCTGATCTGTTACTTATAAAGACCCAGGCCTGTAAAGGATCAGCAAAAAGATCTGTTGTTGTTTTTCTGTGATGTGTTTGCTTGCAAATCTGTCAGACTCTTATTGTCGCTGCTGTAATGACACAGATCCTCCCGTTTATTAACTCACATTCGAGTTTGTTGTATTCTGGCAGTAACTGTTTACAGAGTGAAAACATTTCATTTGGATGTTAAAGTCTTTAATCACAAATGGCTTCGTTTCTGATAACCAGTAGATTTTCTTCTTCTGAGCTGGGGGTGAATCTCTGTCTGCTGCCTCTACTGGTGACAAATCCGTCTCACTGGCGGCAGATTTAATCTTGTCGGTGGCAACTGCACAACTGCCCTTCATCTCAGTATCCTGGATCATCTCAGATGTGCAGTGCATTCTTTTCTGTTTATGAGATGTTGGAGCAGGTCCCTGAAAACAGCAGTATGCATTGTTAGAATATTCACTGACAGATGTTCAACAGTAGTAAAATATGCTTTGCAATCGCCAAGACTACAATTATACTGGTGATTTGCTTTGACACTTGTTTGACAAATTGCTGCTGCCTTCAAAGGAGACAGTGAAAATAAATGTGTTACGCTGAACAAAGGAGAAAACTATTCAACTGGAATTGCTGCAATTAACTTTTAACCAGGATATCCTCTCAGTTTAATATCCAGTTTTCGAGGTAGTTTCATCATCATGGCTTTATTCTCTCTGTTAGAATTTAATTCAGTTGTACAGTGTAAAATCTGTAATGCTTGCCAACTTGTCGCCTCAAAAGAAGATTAAATATACAGGAAATCAACTTCAGGGAGGCAATTTTTTTATTTTGAGTTTGCAAAATTTATGAAAGATAAAGTCACGTAACTCCACAGTAAAGGAGCTGCACTTAATTTGAAATGTAATTGAATTTATGCACCCTTAGATACAAGCATTTTTCAGATAATTTGTAAGTGTGCAATATGCCCCACATACCACACATTGAACAACACTTTATACAACTATATACAATCTTATCCCAGTTATAATTAAAATAAAATGTAGGAAAATCGCGTTGAATGTACATACAGGGAGTGCAGAATTATTAGGCAAATTGTATTTTTGAGGAATAATTTTATTATTGAACAACAACCATGTTCTCAATGAACCCAAAAAACTCATTAATATCAAAGCTGAATGTTTTTGGAAGTAGTTTTTAGTTTGTTTTTAGTTTTAGCTATTTTAGGGGGATATCTGTGAGTGCAGGTGACTATTACTGTGCATAATTATTAGGCAACTTAACAAAAAACAAATATATACCCATTTCAATTATTTATTTTTACCAGTGAAACCAATATAACATCTCCACATTCACAAATATACATTTCTGACATTCAAAAACAAATCAGCGACCAATATAGCCACCTTTCTTTACAAGGACACTCAAAAGCCTGCCATCCATGGATTCTGTCAGTGTTTTGATCTGTTCACTATCAACATTGCGTGCAGCAGCAACCACATCCTCCCAGACACTGTTCAGAGAGGTGTACTGTTTTCCCTCCTTGTAAATCTCACATTTGATGATGGACCACAGGTTCTCAATGGGGTTCAGATCAGGTGAACAAGGAGGCCATGTCATTAGTTTTTCTTCTTTTATACCCTTTCTTGCCAGCCACGCTGTGGAGTACTTGGACGCGTGTGATGGAGCATTGTCCTGCATGAAAATCATGTTTTTCTTGAAGGATGCAGACTTCTTCCTGTACCACTGCTTGAAGAAGGTGTCTTCCAGAAACTGGCAGTAGGACTGGGAGTTGAGCTTGACTCCATCCTCAACCCGAAAAGGCCCCACAAGCTCATCTTTGATGATACCAGCCCAAACCAGTACTCCACCTCCACCTTGCTGGCATCTGAGTCGGACTGGAGCTCTCTGCCCTTTACCAATCCAGCCACGGGCCCATCCATCTGGCCCATCAAGACTCACTCTCATTTCATCAGTCCATAAAACCTTAGAAAAACCAGTCTTGAGATATTTCTTGGCCCAGTCTTGACGTTTCAGCTTGTGTGTCTTGTTCAGTGGTGGTCGTCTTTCAGCCTTTCATACCTTGGCCATGTCTCTGAGTATTGCACACCTTGTGCTTTTGGGCACTCCAGTGATGTTGCAGCTCTGAAATATGGCCAAACTGGTGGCAAGTGGCATCTTGGCAGCTGCACGCTTGACTTTTCTCAGTTCATGGGCAGTTATTTTGCGCCTTGGTTTTTCCACACGCTTCTTGCGACCCTGTTGACTATTTTGAATGAAACGCTTGATTGTTCGATGATCACGCTTCAGAAGCTTTGCAATTTTGAGACTGCTGCATCCCTCTGCAAGATATCTCACTATTTTTGACTTTTCTGAGCCTGTCAAGTCCTTCTTTTGACCCATTTTGCCAAAGGAAAGGAAGTTGCCTAATAATTATGCACACCTGATATAGGGTGTTGATGTCATTAGACCACACCCCTTCTCATTACAGAGATGCACATCACCTAATATGCTTAATTGGTAGTAGGCTTTCGAGCCTATACAGCTTGGAGTAAGACAACATGCATGAAGAGGATGATGTGGACAAAATACTCATTTGCCTAATAATTCTGCACTCCCTGTACAGGGCGTAGTTTGTTTTTAGAAAGTGAAGAGATCTGAGGCGTAACAAGAACACTTTATAACATTTAAACATCAACACTTTATACAACCTTACACGATTACACGAGTTTAGCATATTTTACGATAAATTAGGAAAATATCACTTTGAATAGCCTGGATTTTTTCATGAAAAAGTCCATAGTAGTGGTTTTTAGCGGAACGAGATACAAATCCCACTGTGATGACCTGTTGTGAAATTCTTCTATCACAGAATTCGACACATTTCTGTGCCCAATACACTGCAAACTGACATCCCCCCCCCCCCCCCCCCCCCAAGATTTTAATAAGAAAGCTTCATACAACCTTAGATGGTCATGTTGTAAAATAAATTAAGAAACTACCACTGTTAGATTTTTTTTTCTCTCCAAAAGATTAGAGGTATCAGTTTATGGCACATTTTTTGTCACTTGTGTAGTGCATGCTTACCCAAATTAATAACAGAATAGTTCATAATATTAAATCAATCCAAATGGATAATTGGATAGAAGTTTGTAGCTTAGGCGTCATCCATCATTTCAGCTAACCAAATAAATAATTCAAAGGTCAAAGAGGCAGAGGGGGGAGGTTTCTTCCCCTCCGATCGTCCAATCGTCAGATTACCGCTGGGTGAAGTTGAGGTGACAGTGTCCCAGCTGGAGATGAATGGTGAGGAGGTGTTCAGGATAAACCAGGAGAGCTGTTCTCCTGACAGCTGGGTCACAGCATGGCTAACAGCTTGTCATTTTTAAGGGTCAGCAGATTTGTATGAGATCCTTCCTTTTCTTTCCTTTCTTTTGTCCCTTCCTGATTCTTCTTTGAATTCCTGTTTCCTGCATTCCTGCCTTTTTTTTCCCAAAACAAATTCCATTATCTTTGTGTTCATTCAGTTTACTTTCATTCTTACTCCATTTTCATCCTTATTTGATGCTAAACTGCATTGTATTAATTGTTTCCTTTCCTTTCTTGTTTTTACTTCCACTTTCTTGTTCCCTAACTATTACTGTACAGTGCTGTAACTATGTCCAGCTGTGCCCTGGTCTTTCTAATGCTTGTTTCCTTTCCTTTCCTTTCCTTCCTTTTCTTTTCCTTTCCTTTCCTTTCCTTTCCTTTCCTTTCCTTTCCTTTCCTTTCCTTTTGTTCCTAAACTATTAGTGATTAGTACTGTAAGTGTGTCCAGCTGTGTCCCTGGCTTTCTCTTATCCATCCTCTTTCTTCTTTTTTAAAAATTCTTTCCTTTTCCATTCCTTTGATATGCCCTCCCTGCTTTCTCTTTCCGTTGCACTTCACATTAATTTTGAGCTAAATGCATGCCAAATATATGGCTAATCTACTCTCTTTTTTAAACTTGAAAATGCATATTACATTATACCCTTCATTGCTCCCAGTTACTTGGATTTAACAAAATAATTTAAGCTAAGAGACAAAAATAAAATATCACTTCATGTTCCTGCTTACTGTAAAGACTTGTTCTTTTTTGGTCTTTTCTTTATAGTCTGCCGCTTGTCCTTCTTCATTAATTAGGAAATGTGTTGGCATCACAGGAAAAGAGTTGAGTAATGCTGATGATGTCATTGATAAAACCCACCGCTTACAAATCACAACAAAATCATAAATCATCTCACAGATGTCTCCTTCATTCGATTAACACAGTGTCCATATGGTTCGCTGTAGTATATCAATCAGCAGAAGATGCCAGCCGCTCGCTGGCCTCTCCTCAGCCGAGGCAGGTCTTAATGGAGAACACGTAGTAATACATAAAGCTTCTCAGGTTTTACAGTTTTCAAATGTTTGTTGATACCGTTGTAGCCGAGCTGTACCGTGTAGCCTGAGCTGTTAGTTTCCCCATGCAGACTGTCATCTTTTATTGGTGTCAAAGTGTGTGCCAGTTTTTCAACACTTCTTCTATTTTATTTTTATGAGAATCCAATTTGCAGACACAGCCATTTGCATTTCCCATAAAGTGAAGCTCTTAGCGACTGCTCAAAGCCTGATCTTTCAGGACTCTGAAGGTAGCACGAGTTTATGATAATTTCACACACAATAAGGCTGCTGCTGTGAGCTTTGTAACGCTAGCAGGCCTCAATGCTCCCTCTCTGCATATCAAAAACAAAACCGTTTATGCACCGCAACAGAACTCATCTCATCTCTCATCTGAAGACTCATCCGACCATTATAGTTTTGAAAAAGATCTCAGAAATGATGCAGACAATAATGAAGGGATTTCAGGCTGCAGATATGAGCTCGGTGCACTAATTATCACATTGTTGCAAATGTATTCCAGCGTGTTTCAAGTTCACTCTATTGATTTCAGCGTTGTTCTCTCTTAATAACATTTCTTTTATGTCTGTCAGACCTCATGCATTAGTCTGTGGGTCTCATTTACATTCAGGCCCAAAGCTCCACAAATGACACTATAAAACCTTTGAAGTAAGTGAATATGATTTATTCATTTTAGCTTCTTTTTAGCTGACCTTTTTTTTCTAACCTGTCAGTGCTAATAAATTGAAGAGCATCGTTTTTAGGAGAAATTTGGCCAATGAGCCTCATCTCATACTGCAAGTACCTGGAAGAAAGAAGGTGGCAAAGACAAAGACACAAACAAAGAAAAGCAGATTATGGAGCTACTGTATGGTCACGACATCACGCCTTTCACTTCGCTATTGGTGTGGTCAAAAGAAATCCTGAAAGTGATATTACTGCAATATTTATTGAAATCTATTAAAGCAATCGGTTAAATGAATCAGTATCGTGTTTTGTGTGCTGTTGTTTTCTGCAAATTCGTTGAACTCCTTACACTGAGGTCCTGCACTCTTTCTTGGTTACTGCTGAAAGATTTATCAATATTATTATTAAATTTCATTCTTTCATAAGTTCATAATCGCAGCATTTCCACATTCTCATTTTGCCATAGTCATGACAAAAGCCAATCAGGATTGGCCTGACTAATTAACACCATGCATACATGCGTATCAGTAGGCAACGGACGGCACTTCTATTGAGTTTATACTATTAACAAATCAAAAACAGAGGTACCACTTCTTAGGCATTTAGATGAGATGACATAAACAAGTCAATAAATACAAAGAAATGTAAATTGCCACAGTTCATCAGCGAACATACACAGCAACAGTTATCCAGTAAACTACACACTTGGGGCTAAAAGACAAAGAGACCAGTAGGACTACTGAGTGCAATCAATAACTAATAAAAGTAACCTTCAATATATACAGTACTAACTTAACAGGTCAAATAAAAATAACCTTTTGTGACTATGTGAGCTCTCTTATACTCACACCCCACGATTTCAGGTTAAAGTCTGGACTTTGACTGGTCCTTTGCAACAAATGGTTTGCAGGGGACCATGGTCAACTCAATGACTGCAAGATTCCCAGGTCCTGTGACTGCAGTACAAGGCCAAATCATGAACCCTCCACCACCATGTTTGACAGCTGGTATGGAGCGTTTGTGCTGATATGCTGGGTTTAGTTCTCTCCAAAAATGCCTCTGTGCATTATGACCAACACCTCGACTTTGGCTTTGTTTGTCAAGAAGACATTGTTCCAGATGGAATTTTACGAACTTAAAATATGCTGCCGTGTTCTTTGTATGGAGAAGAGGTTCGCTCCTTTGTGCAGGAACTTTAACATTGAAATTCTAACTGTAAACCCACTGTAAGCCTGTAGAGTCTCAGATGCAACTTGTGGGTTTTTTGACCTTGCTCTGCCTTTAGGGTGCAGAAGGTTGCATCCACTCCTAAGAATATTGTTGCATTGACACACTCCTGAACTGCCAAACCTTCTGGTTTACTAGAGGTGCTGATGATCACTTAATCAAGTGCATTTGATTAGCACATCGGGCTGTTACTTAGCCTTTGATCCCTATGGAAGCAGTAAGGGTGTGCTTATAGTCCTGTCGGAACTTTTTTAGGCCACATGACTGTATAACCACTATATTGCCAAAAGTATTCGCTCATCCAATCATTGAATTCAGGTGTTCCAGTCACTTCCATGGTCCCAGGTGTATAAAATCAAGGTATGCAGACTGCTTCTACAAACATTTGTAACTTTCTGGGGCTCAGTGAATTCCAGAGTGGTAAGTGATGGGATGCCACCTGTGCAACAGTATTGTGTATTCATTATTAACTCACTATTGATATTTATATCTTAAATATAGCTGATAATAAGCTGCTACTGTGTCGCTAGTGCTAAAATTGATGGAAATCACATTTATGTATGTAAGAAAGCAGCAGGGAGATAAGAGACATGAAAAGTAAGCAAATAATTTGAAATGCTTTAAACTGTCAGCTATTGCAAATACAGGAAATACTACTTGTGTATCTTGTATTTGTTAATCTGTAATCTTTGAACTGATAGAACTTTTTTTCAGCCCAATTTCAATTTACAGAAAAATTCACATATTTCAAATAATGGCTTATCTGTGTTGTGAGAAGTATTTTTTTTAACCGTAGTGTAATTTTTAACTGTAGCTTATAGTTTACTTTTTTTTTTTACCTTTAATTTGTGAACTCCTGTAGTAAGATTGACCATGTTAGGACCATGTTAGGACCCATTACCATTATTTCGGATTGTGATACAGGAAAACAGGAAGTAAACAGACCAAACCACCAACCATACAATGACATGCATTTCATTTAAAAGTTTTGGCAGAGGAAATTTAAGTAGATCATAGAGTATTGTGATAAACTATTTGCCCACTTCTTGATTTCTTATTATTTTCATATTTGTTAAACTTAAATGTTTGAAATCATCTTGTTCACATCATTGTGGAGGAATTTTTGCCTCTCTTCTTTCCAGAATTCTTTATTTCAAGCATGAACGGCTGTTTAACAGTTGATTGGGAGCAAAGACTCGTCCACAGATTGACTAGGCCACTCCAAAACGTAAGCTAAGGGTGCTTGAGTTTCAGGCCATGAACTGTTCCCTGGACTTTGAGAGCAGAATTCATGATTCCATCATGAACTTAAACTGTCCAGATCCTGAAGCAGCAAAGCAGCCTCAGACCATCACACTACCACCACCATGCTTGACTGTTGGGATGATGTTCTTTGTAAGAAATGCTTTGTTAGTTTACAGCAGATGTAAAGAGACTCAAACCTCCAAAAATTTTAACCGTTTTGTTCTTTTTGGCCCTGATTTTCTTCCCCATGGATGCTATTTTTTGCCCCGTCTCTTTCTTGTTGTTAAATCATGAATTCTGACCTAAACTTTTGACCTCATGGATGAGTTGTTGACGCGCTCTTGGAATAATTTTGGCAGATTGGTCACCCCTGGGAAGGCTCACCACTGTTCCAAATTTACTCCATTGGTGGATAATGGCTCTCACTGTGGTTCACTGGAGTCCCAAAGCCTTAGAAATGGCTTTGTAATCCTTTCCCAACTAACAGTTATCAATGATGTTGCTTCTTAGCTGTTTCTTCAGATCGTGCCATTATGAGATCTTTCATCCTCTTTTGTCAGGCAGGTTCTATTTAAGTGATTTCTTGAATCAGCGCTTCTGGTTAATCACAATCATAGGGAATGTTTGGTTTGAACAAATTAATAAATAAAATCATCATTTGAAAAATGTTTTTTTTTATTCATTTGGTTATCCTTGTCTAATATTAAAGTTTCACAATCTGAAATAGTTACGTATGACAAATGTATAACTAAGAAATCTTGAAGGGGGCTCATGTACAATTATACATTCATTTATACCTTTTTCCTGCTGTTTCATTTGGTTTGCACATCAGCAGAAAGAGAATTCACTTTCCATCTGAATTCACTGGTGGATCCTCACTCATTTTGGATTGAATAGCTCATATATACGCCTCATTGTCAATTGAGTGTTGTCTGGTGGGTACTTGAAAATGCATTAACCTACAAACCTGGGGGAATAAGCCAGAGAGGTTCCATGTAAAACCAGTGAACCCATTAAAAGGGCTGATCAGAGCGTTCTCTTTATGAGTGTCTCCACTTCATCCTAATGTAGCTTTTAGATGATGCTAATAGATCACAGGCCGTTGTGATCAGACAAGGTAATGGACCTTTGTCACAGCTTGCTGAGTATGGCTTCAGGCAAAACACGCACATACACACAGACACACATAGACATGCACACACGTATGCACGTGCACTGACAGACGCACAAACACATCTGCATACAAAGGGAACAGACACATGCATAAACACGGGCATGCAAGTACAAACACACTCCCATCCTCACTCACACACACAGTAGAACAATGACCCTAATTAATAACGATTAGTCCTCTCTTAAACACACTCACAAAATGTGCAAATGGAACAATAAATATAGCTCTTAAACATGGCTTTTACAAGTGAGCTGAAACAATCTCCACTAATCATTAGCAAACATCGCCCCGATTTGTCATTATTACTCTGTGATGCGTGGAAAGGCAGATAAACCGGGGTTCAGGTCTGGCACAGAGCGCGGCTCGTCAAAGTTTAGAGTGAGAATCAAACAGCTCTGAAAGTGCAAATACAAACTCTGATCAGACAGAGAGGAAATTTAGTTTAGTGGTGGAGTTTTAAGTACTGCTCGTAGGGTAGAATTACATACATTTGAACTTTCTCTTTTATGTTTTATACCTCTACCCCACTACATGTCCAGGTACTGTGGAGTTTTACATGTATCTGACAGCTAAAGGTTCAGTTACTTTGTAGCCTTTTAGATTAAGATTTTAAAGAAAAAAATTATATATGAATATCATCTTGCAATCAAATACTTGATGTTTCAACCGCTTGAAGCACATCTGTTTTGGTTAACATTTATAGTATATTAATTTCATTATCATCTTAGTTGAAATTACAGGTCCACTTTGCAGACTCAAAATAGGCACTTTAACTCTGTGATGTCTAAGTCATGGCCTACAATCATAATGACCACCTAACCCTAACCTTGACCCAAACTCTGTATTTGGAGAAAAACCGAACGGGACTGTTTCGTTTAAATAACGTGAGCTGATGAAGATTTTATTAATAATTCATAAAATTATTATTTATTGGCACATTTTTTATTTTGTCAAAATTACATTAAGTGAAAGTCAACTGTTGCAAATAACAGCAACTATAACCCAAAGCCTGAAGTGAGTTCTGGTTAGTTCACCTCTCATTCCACACCAGCATATATTTATTTTTTGTAATTTTAAGACATGTAGCCTTTAGATCTAAAGACATAACTGACATTACTTGAGGCACTGTATCCAAAGTGTCCTTTGATGTGTGTTCTGCACTGGATTATGAGTCACAGTGATTGGTCACTCCCGATGAGCAGGATTACTGTTGATAAAGATAAAATGTTTTAACCCAAACCACAACCTTTTCTTAAGCTTAAGCTTAATTTGTTTTTGTTGCCTAAACCTAACAAAGTACTTTTGATTAACATAATATAACCAAGTGGTTTTCAGGTTGTTGGGTTTTTTTTTTCAAAACATTGACCAGACAGACAACAAAAGGTTTGAATTTTTATACACGGGTCTATTTTGAAGCTGCAGTAGGATGAAATCAGGAAAAGGCAAAAGAAGTTCAGCTGTTCTTAGCCCCTCCCACCAGACGATTCGAACACAGACGTTATAAAAGATGGACGTAGCTTTGGATCTGAAAATTGAAACCAACACAGAAATGCCTTGGCCAGCAGGGGGCGACTCCCTCTGTGACATCCAGTACACTTTCCTGATGAGTTTATATCAGCTGAGTCACTTCTTTCAGGTGATACTCAATTAAGCATGAAGTTGATTTTGTGAACTATGGTCAGGACTTCATTAACCACGTGGCGATGTCACATTAACTATGTCCATCTTTATATACAGTCTATGGATTCAAATCTTTTCTCCCATTGTCCATTCAATAAATTACACCAGTGGTCAGAAAGGAATAAATGCAGGAGGGTAGTTAATTTTTAGACCACTTCAATTATAATATGCTGAAAGGCTATTATGAGTTTATTTTGTCAAAAATATGTTGTCAGCACCAGACTCGAGCATATAATTCTGCAAAAAATGGCTTCAGCATTCCTGCAGGCCACTGCTCCTCATTCTCCTGCTCTCTTCCTAGTGAAGACAATAATATCAAAAAAGAATGAGATTATGATTGTGAAAGAATGAGAATAAATTGTGCTGCAGTTTGGTTTTGTTTGTTAGAAAAATTTAAAATGTCATGACCGCAGTCAGTTAATTAAGTGGGTGATATTGCCCTTTGGGTTGACAGTATACTAAATATAAAGGGATAATGGGACTTTTTGGGAGGCATTTAAATCCTCCGTTCATTTATTTCTAAATGTAGTGTCATCCCTGCTTGTTCCAAATGTCTCTTTTGAGACTGCTTTACATGTTTTTTTTTATGAAATGCTAAATGGTTTTCAGCCTTCAGGCCTCTTCTGATCTTTCATCAATGACAGAACCTAAACAAAGAAAAGTCTTCTTTGGACCCCACACTCCACATTATGAAACCAAAGACAGAGCATCAAATTCAGTTTCAATTCAGCTCAATTTTATTTATACAGCGCCAGCTCACAACAAGGCGCTTTATATTGCAAGGTAGACCCTACAATAACACTGCTGAAGGTATTAGTTAAAGAAGTAGAGGGTTAAATTGGATCAACATGACTTTCAGGTCAAGCAGTTTTTTTTATAAATGTATTAATTGATCACATTTAGGTTTTTAGACTTTTGGTTGGACAAAACAAGCAACTTGCAGACATCACGTGTTGCCAATTTTTCTAAACTCAGTATATAAATAACCAGTATATTTGTTATTTAAAGTTGTAGTTGTATAAGGGCTGATCTGGTTTTAATGAATGAATGAATTGGATTCATTCATTCATTTATTGTTTCATTGTTTTTAAATAATGAAAATGTGTTTTATCTAAATATAACTGAATGTGCTTGTCTTTCCCCTCAGTATCATTTCCTCCATCAGTGACCCGTCCATCAGAGCATCACTTCTGACAAACAGCTTATTGTTTCAGTCCAGAGAGAGCAGAGATAGTGGTGATAGTGGTTAATAGAGGACATAAAAAATAATGATTAGCCTACTATGTAAATGGCAATTAAAGGACACTAAGTGCTGCAGGCGCTGTCCTTGCATTACGAGGCTGGTTTTGATAGGAACACACACAGCTGCTGAGAGCCGCTGGCCTCTGACACTCATTTGTCAAAATGAGACGGGGGTCGGGGGGGATCTGGCACTATGCGTTAAATCAATTAAGCATAATGGAAAAAAGTGATCAGAGCGATTAGTCCACTCCCTCTGAACCATATGGATAAAAATGCTTTAATGTGTATGGGAAGTGCAAATAGAAGTGAACAACTAAACGAGAATCACTGGAGCTAAACACGTTTTGCTTTCTTACCCAAAAACGAAACATTTGAGCCCATTTCATCAAAATCAAATCATGAATGCCAGAAATGGTGACCAAACTGCTGTGGTGTGCTGCTGAAAATGAGCATCATTAGTTTTACTTTAACTCAAAGAGCTCTCAGTCTAATTGAAGGGGTGGGGGTCTGCGCGAAGGTGCTGCTCTGATGAAGAAGGCGAAGGGGCGAAGGAGCACAAAGGCAGAAGAATCAACTGCATCAAACAGCAACAGATGCACAGAGAGGTGGTGCAAATCCTCACTGATTTATCTCTTCAAACACCGAGTGCAAACACAGCACAGGGAAACTCCAAATGATTTGCATGCATAGAAGTGCACTGCCACCTAGTGAGAGTTTATATGCAAAACAACTGAAATGAGGAGAAATAAGAATAGCATTCATAATTCAGTAATAACTACGATAATAACAAAAACATTTATCTGTTTGGCAATAAAGTGACTAGTGAAGGTGATAAAAAAGAATAGAAAAAAAGGAACCTTGTCCAACTGGCTTTTAGAAATAAGCTCGTAGTGTGTTGTGGACTTAAAGATCAGGCAGCAGTGATTTTATTGGATAGTCAAAAGTTGCACTTGCAACTAGAAATACAACAAAGTTTTTCAGCTTAAATGCAAAGTGCAAAGCTGTAACTCTGCCTCTCTGACGCTTTCAGTAGTAGCCTGGGAACAATCTACCAGCACTTTACTTGTTGCTACCCTTTCAGTCGGGCCCACTAAAAGAAGATTTTAGTTCTATATACAGTCTTTTATTTTTGGTGGTGTCACTATGTTCCGAGACCTTAATGCCCCTTCACTGCACTTCCATGTGTTTTTAAAGGAAATGGCACAGAGGGGACTAAAGACGAATCAGAATGTTTAATCTGAAATAACATTAGTGAAGCAAGCTTTTATTGGTTAATTGATCATTTTGAGCATATGCATACATATGCACAAAATAGAGCATATATACAGGAAGGAAAATACTATTCTCTAGTACTCCCACCTCTTCACGTATTTGTAACTCAGTCATGTAGCTCTGCAGCTAGTTTCTGCGTATGTTTAATATAAATCACAATTTTCGGGCTCATGTGCAACTCTGTGTCCTATTTGAGATTAGTTATTTAAGTAGTGGTGTTGGCTATGCAAGGATTTAAACATAACACTGTGTGTAGGAGACTTGTTTTGCAAAGAGAAAAGTACCTTTTTCTTCAGTAAAAGTTACAATCCCACTTAAGCAGCTTAATAGTGCACATAACGTGTATTCAAAAATATTTTTAAAGTACCCAAAGTTGATGTACTTGATGTGGAATGAAACTTTTGAGAATCATATACATTTTATTACAGGGTTGCAAAGCAGCTTGCAGTTGGCCCTGCAAGCTGGGTAAAGAAGCATGAATATATCTTCCCTTCAATGAGATTGTGTGGACGACACCTGCTGACCTGCTGAGGTTGTGGAGAATCCTGAACCTCAAAGCTGAATTAACACTATGCTCAGTTTTACACAGCTTTTCCTTCTGTTCATGAAGGGAAACATAGAGTTCTGTTACTCTGTTACATTTTTGACACTTCAGCTTTCATAAATGTGCACATTAAGATTCGGTCAGTTTGAAACTATAGTAAACAGTTGATACCTGGAGCCCCCTGTACTAGCACCACTTTTGAAGGTTTCCAAGCATGACATATTCAATGGAGAGGCCACCGACTAGTACCATGACTGAAATTGATGTATTTACTTTGAATCTATTTTTTGTGTAATCAAATTTAGTTGAGAATTTTTAAAGCGGATTTGATAAAATCGGTGTCACTGAGTCACAGTTTTAAGGCTATTATTTACTTTCTGATTCATAATTTTGATTGGGTAAAACTCAAACTGTCTGTATTCAATTAGATTATTCAATTTGGACTCTGGACTGTTTAAAATGTCTCCTATCCGCAGAGCCGGAGATTATTCAGTTTAGCTTTTCAGGTGAAATTTGGGGATGTTTGGAAGCGTCACAGTAGTCTGATGGATTTAAAGTGATTATTGCTTATTGCTGCTTAAGGCTTTAAACAGACGTATGCTTATGAGACTTCATCACCATATTTCAAAATCAATTCATTTGATTCTCCGAAGGCTCAGAATATCTCAGACTTCAAAAATAGAAACCAGGAAGTGTGTATATGCAGCAATATGGGGGAAAACGGGGATGTACTGTAATAATGATTTTGTTTCATCAGTATAAAACAGAACAGCGTGTTTTTGTTTTCCTGTCTTGGATCCTTACAATCATTCTTCTCTATAATCTGTCTCATATCAACTCCAGCGTAATCAGTAGAAGTGTTTTGTTGTACAGAAACACTGAGTTGATCTAGATTTGGGACAATGTGCCACAGATTCACAAAGGAAAGAGTTTATTAGAGCTCCTCTCTGATGACGTCCTTGTGGACAGGAGCAGCAATCAGGACCTGAAGTCACACTTCATTTTATTTTTCAGCACCGATGAGATCTCAGCTGTTATCTGATGAAACTGAACAACCATTACTAAGCGAATAAAGCCCTTTTGAGTGCCCCCTAACAGAAATCCAGCAGGCCCCTCTCTTTGTCCGCAGTTTTGAATTCATTGGCCCCCTCTCAACAAGATGATAGGAATAATCTCGCCGAGTGAGATTGACAGTTCATTTCAGAAATCAATATTTACAATTTACTTCTTTCAAAGTTCATTCTGGGAGAGGGCTCCATATTATCCACCTCCCAAATAAGCTGATCATATCTCCGCTGGCCCTGGAATGAGTTTCCTCCCCAAAATGTGTAGGTTTTTTTCCCCACCTCTCCTCTTCTCTCCCTCTCAGAAATCAATGTCTGCGTTTGTGCGCTTTAATCTGGCCTCTGATGACAGTAAATCTTTATCTGTTTCTGGGCGAGCAGCAGTGAGCGGCTGACACCATTTCCCATCAGAACAAAGAGCCAGGCCTGTGTGGACTCTGGGAGATACATGGGGCTCTAATGTGACTGGACATGTTTCAGCAGGGCCATTAATCAGAGAGGGTGACAGCCAGGCCTGCCGCGGTCGTCTTCAACCCGGAGCGCCGCATCTTTTCATCGGCCAAAGTGGGAAAACTGAAAAGTCCAGGACAGGTAGATAGAGATCAAACTTCAGGTCTGCCACAGCACTGGATGAGATATTTATATCCTAAAAACTGCTTTCACGAGAAGTTTTTACTCAAATAAACATTTCAGCACCAGATCATAAGACCTTTCAGCAGTGGGGTATTCAATAACAAGGGCAAGCTCTCAGTCTCTTACTCTTAAGGGTTTGAAATACAGCATGCCTGTGTTTTTGCAAGGTGATATTGGTTAATTCAGAGTAATGTAGTTCACAGCTCTGCTGAAAAACATCCACATGCATCTCTACAACACTTCTACACATCATAAAATTAATGTAGAAAGCTACTGGGAGATCAATATAAAAGGAGAGCATCAAATACTAAAAGAAAAACAATTATTTAATACCATGCATTGTGCAATGACTATGTGAAAAGCTCATATTTAATCCTATAATATACAACAAGTGGCAGCTGCCATAGCAACTCTGCGACACTGCATGACAGGTTAACATCTGCAAATGAACCTTTTCCTTAAAAGTAGAATTCACCATCTATGCTTAGCCTTTTAGCATCTGCTGATGAGCATTAAACATAAATACCCAAGAAAATCACAACCGATGTGCAGTTCTTTGGGCAATAGTATTGGTTAAAATGTGTTATAAACACTGGAATACTCAGAGCTACAAACACATAGGCGTTTTAACAAAATGTGGGATATTGGCAGTACATGTCAGTATGACTACGATTTAACATCTTGAGAGTAGCTGCACACCAAATCATACCCAGCTTTTCCCCAGAGATGTGTCTACTCCAGGACTTCAGCGTGCAAGAAGAGGAGTCAGAATGCAGCTTTAAGGCACATTGGTGTTGCTGTCCCCATCTTTTATATACAGTCTATAAACTTAACCACTATACCCACTGTTAGCTTTGGTGTTTTCTGATCTATAGAGTTTATTTTTCCATAGGTACTTACACAGGTTTGCTAATCATTCATCAAGACACATTAAGGCTCTTTTGTACACTGATTAATGTTCTCTCTGGAGCATAATCTTATACAATAAAATGTATCAGTGAGATAAAACAGGACCAAAATCCAGAATTTGAAGCTAACAGGAGTAAAAAATAATAACGATAATTTTAAAAATCCACAAAAACATTTTTTTTTAAAAGCAGGGAAATGATCACAAATTTTTAAGCTGGAGCCTAAAACCCTCTGGTGAAATCGTGAAATGATTCATATCCTCCTCTGTATTAAAACACCACCTACAGCAGTGAAAGACCAGACTAAGGCAATATTTATTATTCGGGAGAATTATGACTCCAACTGCGACCCGTACTAAACAAGGCTGTAATGGCCCACCGCCCCATTCACCTGCTCCATGGAGGATTATTTGGAGGTAATCTATTGTTAAACAGCTTTTAGAGTGATGGATGAAAATGCCTGCGACCTATAGACGATCAATTCATATCTAATTAGCCCATATTATTTATGACACATTCAATAGGCTGGGTGGGAGTCTCAGGGGAGGGATAGAGGAGTCAGCTGCCACAGAGGGGAAATGACAAATGGGAGAAGCTTCAGGAAACAGAACTGATTAGCATACACGATCTAGAAATGAATTTCCAACCAGCAGAGAAATTAAAGTTAATTTAGATGGAGGAGAAAGGAGAAAATACAAGTACCCACCAAAATAATCTGATTGATTGAAATTCTTAAATTATTATTTGTTATCCCAAATTTTTTAAATTTGCTCTTTAACAATCCAGAAATATAAACTTTAAACAGTTTAAACATTTAAACTTCTTTTGCAGAAGATGCAAATTAAACAGAGCAGAGAAAGAGAGGCTTGAATATCAACACCTGTGTAAGCCTGACCTCTGCTGTTCAACTGAGGTTAAAACAGCTTTTTAGTTAACATCAGGAAAATCGGTTTTCTTACATTTTCCTTTACTAACGTGTCCTTTCATCCTCATATTTTTTAGACCTCAGATGCAGTCATTTTCTTCAGGGCATCAGACTGATATATATATATTTTTTTTCTTCACATAACTGAGGGACCTGCAGTTAAACCAGCTCTTCATCATCCTCCCTCACTGTGACGTTGCGCCTTTAACTCAGTTTCCAGCTAATGGAAAATAAGATGAGCATCATTTGAGCATATTACATAACATAGTCCATTATGAAAAAAATGATTAAAGTGAAATGAGTCATCAGACAGGATGCTTTGGGTCTGTATACTTTATGTTCTAGGTTATCTTCAGGAATAACACCACAGTAAAGAATATCAAATCATGAAAGAAGGAATAAAATTTATCATTTCGTGTTCGTATTTATGAGAATTACATGGGTAAGTCGCAGTCAGGTGCTGCTAATCAAGTGCTTGATTGAAGATCAGCAAGTGTGACCACCACTAAAAAAGCAGAAGTGTTTGCACTTTGCTGGTCTGAAGCATTCAGCATTAACACAGTCCCGCAATTTAGGTCCAACAAATTCAAGCCAAGGTCAGACCCGCCAATGCTCCGAGATACTGTAAAAAACAAACAAAGTTCATGACAGCACAGTTAGAAAAAGACTGAACCAAAAGTGACTCAGAGTGGAGATCAATTACAGTAAAAGTACCTCAAAATTATAGGAATCAAAAGAATCAAATAGGAAACCTTTTGGTTACCAAGTAAATGTGTTAACGACACCGTGGAGCCACAAAACTGTACAAAAGTAAATGATGTACTAAATACTGATAGCAATGGTTTTTTTTAAAATTTGTAATTATAAAAAGTAATTTTGTATTTATTATTGATCAACCTGCGGTCTGGAGTGTGGGGCCTCCCTGCTGCTGCGGAGTCGGGGCGGTCTGCCTCCCCCCACCGCAGGGAAAAGGGTAACACCACCTGGGTCTGGGTGCAGTTCCCCCCTCCAGGGGCGGGGGCACCTAGACCCGGTTCGTAGAGTACGCTTGGGGAGTGTGATCGTGTGTACAGCGTCTCTTTATGTCTGTCTCCACGTTGGTTGAGTGTGGAGTAAGTGCATATGAGAGCATGATGGTGGGAATGGATGTTTGTATCTGTGTGTGCCTGTATGTCTGTGTCTATATGTCAGGTTGGGTATCAGACGCCACCTCTCTGGGGACATCTCAGGCCCGCCAAGGTTTGGAGGCCTATCTCCCCCCCACCACCACTTCCCCTGCCAGTGGCGGACTCCCTCAGACATCGGTGCGTTGGTGGTTCTTTATGTCTGGGGGTGGGCGTCCAGGTACACACCGGCTCACTCCTTGGCGGCCGCTTATCGGGGCCTGGAGCCTGGGGCTCGCTCGGGCCACTTCGGAGGTGGGGTGCCCCCGGCCTCTCGGCCTGGGGCTCGGTCACTCAGGCACAGCTGGCTGCCGGCGGAGCTCACGGGCGCGTCACTGCAACTCCCCCTGGCTTCTGCTCCGCGGCTGCTGAGTGAGCCCTCATCTGGGACTCTCCTCAGCTCTTTCTGGGACAGTGGCGCGGCTGCCCCTCTGTTGGTCTTCCTTGGTCTCTTGTGTTCTGGGGGCCTCTGGATGTCTGGAGTTTTGATCTCCTCCATACCTGCTTCATGCCCTGGAGGACGGGGCAGCGGCTCCCCACACCCTCTAGCAGATCATTACATGAACCAACCTTTTAAAAAAACAAGCGCGTCCATGCTCACAGGTGTACACACGGGTGATCACACCCACAAACTACACCCTTTTTGGCTCCTACCTCAAAGCACACTGTGTTCTGTTGATCTTATGTGCTGCACAATAATGTTTAATATTTAGTATTTACTGTCATATTCCCATATATCATTGTGATGTTGTTTATTCTATTACTCTTGTTCTCTTCTGCTTGTTTTCTTTTTTCTTTCTCAACAGGTGATCCAGGTGATCGATATATGCATTTTTTTTCTCCGTTGGGCATCTTTCTTTGCCTTTAGACAACAATTCTGATGGCAAAAGAGCCAAACGGGACAGGGAAAAAAAAAATTATTGATCAACCTTATAAAGTGAATGTTTCATTCAGTTGTTTATGGGAGCAGTCGACCACATGATGTTTTTATGAAATGAAATGAAACTAAATAAAATGGGATAAATATATTTAGATGTATTTATTGTTAAATTACTATAAATTTAGACTTGACAGTCACAAGTTTGTCATCTGTATTCTGAACAGTATTTGCTACTTGAACCGTGTTCCTGCTTTAACTCGCAGTCACAGCAACAGGACATCATGTACACTGCAGAACAATAGAAGCAAATTGTATAAATACCAATGAAGTGTTCACATTAAAGGAAACTGTCACCAAAGGTGATCTATTTACTGGTTCTTTAAAGCAAATCCACTTTTTAGATCTAAAATCTCCTCATTCTCTGTGTGCATTGTTTGTATTTGTGTGCAAATGCTTTTTATCTCTTTTCTAAGACAGCACTTGAGTCTGCACTGCCCCAGTTTTCAGTGTAATAATGCCTGCAGAGGGCAGACAATACTGCAGAAAGGAGCATGCACAGTTACCTGTTTGCAAAAGTTAATCAAATTCAGCCCAGGGGATAAACAGGAAACAGCATGCAATCTGTGCAATAAAGAAGCCAGGTAAGCAGGCTCAGTGCTGCTCTGGTTATATCAGAGCAAAGTCATAACATCAAACATGTTTCATGCACACATGAGCTATTAAAAAGAGTTTATTGGTTTGTAACATAAATTATTCATGTCTTTGTACAACTTGAACACACATACTGTACACTTACACATTTTGGTTTTAGACATTTCTTTGCTTGCAGTTGGTGCACATAGTTTCCGCACATTCAGTGAAAACGCTTCACACAAAGACACTGCCTTTAAGTTCCCTCTAAACAAAAACAGACTACACAACAGGTAGACAACACACACACACACACACACACACTGGATAATCCATTCAAAACACACAGGAAGCCACAGATTACAGAGAAACTTAAGGTCTGTGGCAGCTCAGGTGAGACTATATTTAACCTTCACCTTTGATCTTTGAGAGCAGAACGGTTATCTACAATGTGATTTAAATGATGCATTATTGCAATTGCAGTGGCTGTAGCTCAGGCGGTAGAGCAGGTCACCTACTCACCAGAAGGTCGGTGGTTCAATTCCAGTTTCAGTCTACATGCCACATATCCTTCGGCAAGATATTAACCCCATGTTGCCCTCCGATGCATCCATCAGAGTGTGAATGCGAAGTGATTGGGTGAATGCATGAGTTGTATAAAGCACTTTGGGTGCTCAGTGAGAGTAGAAAAGCGCTATACAAGAACCAGTCCATTTACCGTTATCACTTACGCGCATATATCTCTGGTATAGACTGTACAGTATGTACATTCCATTAGGCAGACAGAGTTAAATTGTAAACTAATCATCTAAAGCTGGGCAAAATAACAATTATCACTGGATCTTCCAGCAATATCTAGAAGCTTCTGTCCAACACCTTTTGACTGATCCTGGTAAATATTCACCAGGCAGCCATCTCTGGGGCTGAAAATTAAGCCAATAGGAAGTGCCAAAAACGTAGTTCCTAAATTTGTGGGTGTATCAAAAAGCATCGTTTCATGGTGCTTTAATCTTTGTTCACCAGTAACAATCGAAACACACACTGATAGAAAGAGGAGATTTGTGAGTTTCACACAGTTGCCAGTAGACATCATAACAACAGCAGTGGCTGCAGTGACATCCTCACAAGCGTACGGAACAACAACTATCAGGACACTTTGGGCACTTGTGAACATTGTAAGTTTGGTATGTAAAACTTTATATTCAACCATGCAAGTTTCTATATCCATTACTTAAAAAAAATATAGCCTTTTGAGATTGAATGATTATTTTAGATACACCCTGTATTATTGATGCTAAGTCCAGAAGTGATTCAGTCCCCATAAACTCCCATGTTCAAAATGTTCAGTGGTAGTAAAGAAAACAAAAGGTTAAAGAGTGGTATGAAATATAGCTTTGATCTCGATAATGTAATGAGAATCTTATTTTATAACTCAGCACATTTAACTTGAATTAAAGCACTTTTAATTATGCAAATAACCAGTCAGAGAAACCCATGCTGTTGTTGTGTTGAGTGAAGTTTTAGTATTATATTTGTATTTTGGTTAATTAGTACCAATTAGCAATAATCATTCTCTGTGCAAATCACCAGTGCATTGATGCTAATCTTGCTAGCGTTACCTGATAACTTCACTCTTCACCATCCTGTACAAACGTATACTCACTTCTGGCATCATAGACACTGACAGTCACGATACTTACAACAAGTCTTCAAAATGAGATTTCACAAATCAGTGGGTGACATTTAGTCATGTTCATATTTTATATACAGACTATATATATTACACAGATTTTTTTCCTCCTCTTGTAATCTGTTTGAGCAGGAAATGGGTTGATATTTCCTGACATTTAAAATTGTTACTTCTTGTGTATACATGAGATATGCAAATGTGCCACATTGAGGAATGAAGGCCCAAATCAAACATGCTCTTTAAAGTCTTTCAAAATACAAATATCAGTCGATATATGAAACTCTGGATTTGGTTAAACTTTCATATCAGTAGTTTCAGCCTTTAAAAAAATCCATTATCCGGCAGGCTGTACTCAGGATGCACCGCCAGTGTCATCAAAGCATTTTACTGATCTGAGAGTCGTGACCTTTATAAGACACGCTGATATTAGTAGAAGGTGCCGTCTCCATTCTGCTGCGGGGGTCTCTGTTTTCATTCAGAGGACACTCACTGGGCGCCCGGCACCAGAAAACCTGCTTATACGAGTTCCTGAAGTTCTCAGACAGGAAGGCATAGATGATGGGATTAACGGAGGAGTTGCTGTAGGCCAAGCAGTGAGCCACCATCCTGAACACGAAGGAGGCCTGGTTCAGAGGGAAGGAGCCAAACTCCACCCACAGGTGGACGATGTGATGAGGCAGCCAGGACAGACAGAAGACAACAACCACCACGAGGACAGTCTGAGCAGTCTGTGGAAAAGAGATGATCACAGGTCACGTGTCACATAAGGGTATGAACACGTTTCCAAAAAAGTTGGAACATGTGTAAAATGTAAATAAAATATATTTATTAGACATTTAAACCCTGTACTTATTTAAAAGTTTACAAGTGCAACCAATCAAAAGTGCCATTGCTTTTGAAAAACATCTGTTCATTTTAAACTTGATCCTAATCACCTCTTCTTCTAACAACACTCTGTAGAGTTTATATGCTTTACTATATATTGTCAGGTCTTTACTGCAGGCACTTTAAAACCCTAACTCTTATACTCAGAAGCAATTCTGTTGGAATATTCCCAAAACACAGTTTGGCATTTTTTCGCTGAAATAAGGCTTCAGGATGGAAGCTGTTGTCCTAGCGTTGTGTATCATTTAGCAATAATGGTGCCTTCATAGATGTTATCCATGCCATGTGAACTATCAGGAATGCTGTCTTTGAACTCTGACAAGCTGTTTGGTCTCTCTCCTTGTGATGTCCAAAAACTATTTAAAATTTTTATTGGTCAAACCACAAGAAAGTTTTCTAGTTTGCCTCACTGCACATTATGGTGGACCAATACTGCCAAAATCAAACATAAATAAACAAATAACTTAATAAAAATAGGTCTTTAAATGCATCAGACAGCAAAGCATCTTTCACCTGCTCCCCTATTCTGGTCATTACAGCAGATGGATCCACACGCTTGATTCTCTTCCTGATGCAATGCTTGCACGGGTTTGCCACTTCTCACAGTCTCAAATTAAGGATCTTTTGCATGTTAGGTGAATGTGGTGACCACTATGGAGCCACCCATTAATTGCATGAGATATAATACCAAATTAAACACAGGCACTGACTAATCTATCAGCTGTGAGACATATCGAGACTTCAGACATATATTTTTTTCTTTATTTTTTCTTTTATATCTTTATTCAATCGTTTTTTTTAAATTTTACATTTTATTGCTAAATTCTTTGGTAGTTCCAGTCTTCCACACATGTTTTTTTCACCAAAAGTGTTGCTGAGCCAATGCAGTAAATTGAATATTTGTGTCAGTTTTTTACTGCAGTGTCATCTAAAGACCAAAAGATTTCTGAATAAATGCAGAAAATTTGCACATTGTTTTATTTAGATTTTATACATTTACTTTTTTTGGAAGCAAGGTGGTATAAATTATTGGAAAAGAATTGTTAGTGGATAGCTCAGTGCCGAGTTTTGAGCCAAATGCAATAAAATGACACTTCACAGCATCACCAGAACCCCACTGGGTAATTTAATCTAGATTTTTATGCTGACATATAAGTGCTGTAAATGGAGTTCAAGAGTGCAGGCATTTTTATCTGCACCTAATGAGCACATTAACCTCTCAGCCAGCGAACTGTTCAATCACGACTCCTAATTTAGTGAGAAATCAGAAGCAAAAGAAAATTGCTTCCACCAACCTTCTTTTTGGAGAGCTCGGATTTTTTTGAGACATTCTTGAGCTTTTTGTGCAGATGATTTAAAACCTGAAAACACAAAACGCACATGTGAATGTTTTCAAGGAGCAGCCAAATTATTTCACGTTTATTTATTTTCAGAAAGACATCTGGGCAGATGTTGAAGGATGACTTAAACCTTTTTTACAAACCAATCCATTGTTGTTAAAATAAATATTTTTTACACTATAAAAGAGAGAAATACGATCTGAATAACAAGTTAACGCATTAATTTCTTCAACACTTTGAAAATTCGTTATTACACTGTATATTCATGGTCACATGTTGACTCTGGTTCGTGCGCGCTCACCTTTGCATAGCACACAGATATCAAAGTGAGAGGCAGAAGGTATCCAACCACAAAGGTGCACATCACGTAGACTTTCCTCTGGTGTTCCGGCCAGACCTCCCAGCAGAAGGTGTTGTTGTTCTCCCTCTCCACGATGCTCTGGTAGTGCGCAACGGGAGCTGCCATGACCACGGACAGTGTCCAGATCAGCACCACTCCGAGCATGGCATGCCTCTCCACCCGGATCGAGGAGGATTTTCTAGCGTGGACGATGGCCACGTAACGGTCCACGGACATTGCTGACAGAGTGAAAATACTGACCAGCATAGACACGGTGAAGAAATAGTGGATAAACTTGCAAATGAACGCTCCGAGCACCCACGTAGGCAGCATGTAGATGGTGGACTGGAAAGGGACGCAGAAGAGGAGGTAGGACAGGTCAGCCACGCTCAGGTTGAGGATGAATATGTTGGTTGTGCTCCTCGGTTGTCCGGGTTTACTGCGCGCCAGCACGGTTATGACCAGTGTGTTCCCAAGCACACCAAGAATGAAAATGAGTCCAAATATTAGAAGAGAAATAAAGTTATCTACTCCCATTTCCAGGATGATTTTAGCTGGCAGCCTCATGGTGTTGGTGGCGAAAGGCTGACTTTGGTTTTCCACCTGTAGCTCCATGATTTTCCAGCAGTGAAGAAAAGTTACATGTTTTTACGAAGGATGGATAACCTCTATGAGGCTCAAGCTGAAGATAGATTTCCTCTAGAGTAAAGACAGGACAGAGCTCATGTATTTGCAGGTTGACCCCCTCCCCACCTGCCTGCCTTCCCGAGAAACGTCACCATACTGTACGCACCAATACCTTTTCACTTTTCAGCGGCATATAGCCAGTGAACCAGAACTAAAAAGAAACCAGGTGACTGCTTTAAGAATTCACGTTAACAAGCCACATCCAGAAGTATTCAGTACCACTTTATTAAACCAGGAAAATCCAAAAATAACACATGCTGGCACATGGAATATGCTATATGAGAGGAAATAGATCATATACATGCATACATAAGTACTTTATTTGTAAATATGGCATGTATTATCTCCCCCAGAAGCTCACTTCAAGCAAAAATAAATGGATTTAGGTATTTTCAGGGACAGATAGCATGACAATTTATTATGCTGCTCTGAGACTTTTTAAGTCTTTTCATAGATTCCTTATTCCTTTTTTCTTTATACTTTTATGAAGTGTCCATTGACAGAAGATAACTCATGTTACAATGTAATAGAAACAGTCAAAAGTAAAAAACAAAATAAAACAGAGGTTTAATTAAATATTTTTGTCATTATCATTTGTAAAATCTTAATAAAGTATCTGATTTGTAATCCTTGCTTATAAGCAGTTGGTATGACTTCAAAAAGGAGATGAATAGTTTATCTATGTTAGCGTGTACTATTTGTAACAGTTTCAGAACATTTACCAAACAGCTTTTTATAGGGATGCAGGATCTGACTTGTCTTTCTTGGAGCTTTACCAGTGCAATGAAGGACATACTGTAGTTAGCTAGCATAGACTGTATGTAAAAGATGGACATATGTGCTGTGACATCATCAATCCACGAATGACACAGCCTCAATATAAGGGGTTTGTTTAGTTTTGTATTTTATTTGTTTTTTCTGGGGCTTGTTTTGTTTTGTTTTGATAGTATCGTTTTGTTTTTTCATAGCCAGAAGTGATTTTGGTGAATAAGATGTCACCTCAGCTTTGATAGCTACCTCATGCATCCATAAACTATACAGGTGTAATGCAAAGTCATGGTGCAAAATTTAAGAATAGAAATCTGACTGTTCCAAACAGCAAGCCATGTTATTTTTCAGATAATCCCATAAACAGTAATCCAGAAAGCACAAACATGGGAAACATGGTAAAAAGGTCCCTTGATGGCAAATGAAGCCTAGCAGAAAGCTATCAGCTGCAGCACAACTGTTAAGTAAAGCTGCACATTAAGATCTACCAGTTAACAAATGGTTGATTTATTTGACCATCTACTAGCAAATAATTGTTGTTGTGAAAGGTAAAGCTATCCAAACTGTTTGTTCTAAGCATGTTTTTTAAAGCACTGAACTTTAGGATTTTACCACTGGAACCAATGGAGATCAGCTCACTTTTGCCATTAGCTATGAAGGCTGTTGGGACATTAATTTAAGCAAGCTGAACACTGTGATAATAAAATGCTCAAAATGTCCAATAGCCAATAACAACCCAACAATGAACAGGACACATATACTCCCAGTGACAGTCCCAAGCCTGGATAAATGGAATCATAAAGAAGATTTCCATAATGGATTGGTAGATGTCAAGGTTAACGACTGGCTCCAGTGCTGCTGGCCAACAGGATGTTGGTACTGTTGGTTGAAGATAATGGAAAATGAAAGGGGGAAGGCATGTTAGGAGGCAGCGAGAGAGAAAAGAAATGCAGGAGTGTGTGGGTGAGAGTGGGGACTTTAAATATACAGACTATGACTGGTCTATGATATTGTAGCCAGTTACAAGCACTCAGACAACCAAGTAGAGGACATGACTTTAGCACTTTAGCACTCCACAATAAAGATCAAATCTAATTTGCTAGTAATCCTGGAGGTTAGGCCTGAAAATACCCAGGATTCATCCTGTGGGCACAATGAACTAACATTAACCTCCTAAGACCTGAACTCTTCCACGGCATGCATTTTTAATTTCTTTTTGATATTTTGGCTAATTGGGGCCCGATGAATGTAAAAACAAAGAATTACCAGATTTGTTTTTTGACCTTATTTTTGTTTTTAAGAAAAATGAGAGCCACATATGAGGATATTCGTTTAAAATTTTGATAGAACAGTAGCAGTATAATGTCCTCGTAAATGGATATTAGGCCCTTGTAGAGCAAAATTGAGTATTTTGGTCTAAATAACCAAAAATGTGATGTCCACATATGTGGACGCCAGGTACTAGGAGGTTAATTTCATCTGTGACGCCATCATAAAGTTGTCAAGATGTTGTCAACAATACATAAAATAATCATCATCACTGTATCAAAAGCAGAACACCACGAGAATGTGCACACTGTACGGTGAGACTGACCACCAGAAGAAAAAAAGATCCTCAAATTAATGAAAATTCAACAAATCACTAGTTGGTTTAAGTTTTTTGTTGTTGTTGTTTTTAAATGATGAATAAAAATGTGGAAAAAAAAAAACACCGAAAAGAGCACAGACTGCGCTAGAAAAAGGGTTTTCATTGATCGTCGACTGTCTTCACTTATTGATCTACTCTGAGCAGGTCTCCAAGCAGCTTATTATCATTATACAAGCATGTGAGTATCAGCCAAATCTGCTTAGAGGGATACCATCTGGATATGACGACAGAGATGATGCACATGCTATGTAACCTGAGAACAGAGGCTGATGATATCTTATCCTCAGTTGATTGACTGAGGCTGTTATTGTTTACATGTTTGGTTCATTTACTGGTGTTATGTTGCTAAAACACAGAAACTTTACTCCTTTAGTCTCAAACATCTCAGGATTGTTATCGTTGATGGCAGCGATACTGATGTTAATGATGGCGGCAGATGATGAAGATGAAGACAAATGTTTGTGACCAATTCTCCCACTTAGCATTTTCTCACCATCAGTGGTAGTCATTATGTTTTTTTTTTATTAAGGGGTTTTATTATACTTTTGGGAGCATGGCAGATGTTTTGTAATTGGTTGCTCAGCTCGTGTCCTGAAGCAGCCCCAAGTTTCCATGGTGACTCCTTACTCCAGCGACTGAGATGTTATCCCTTTCTCTGCTGGGAAAAAGAAAGTGATACTGAAGCCTCGGAAAAGCTGTAAAATGCAAAGCGTGTTGTTACATTCTTCAGTTCATCTCCTGTCAACCTGCAAAGCAAGTCCAGTTTAGATGTCTACTATATCTAAATTGTTTTTACTTTATAAAAATACCAATGGATTTATATAGCACTTTTTAAGGCACCCAAAGCGCTTTACAATGCCACTACTCATTCACACACTGGTGGAGGCAGTGTGTGAATGCACAGCTGCCCTGGGGCAGACTGACAGAAGCGAGGCTGCCATATCGCACCATCGGCCCCTCTGGCCAACACCAGTAGGCGGTAGGGTAAAGTGTCTTGCCCAAGGACACAACGACCAGGACAGAGAGCCCGGGGATCGAACCGGCAACCTTCCAGATTCAGATGTGCTTCCCAACCACCTGAGCCACAGTCACCCAAAAAATACTGTGCATTTAAAACTAAATAAAGTCTTTTAACAATGTTTATAGTTAATGTTTTGTTTTGTTTGTTTTATTAACCTAACCATACAAATAAATCAGGAGAAATAAAAGTTATTATAACATATTTACTTATTAAATTAGATAGTCCAATAAAAGAAAGACAAACATTTACATCATAAGTCTGGGGTCTAATTTTTAAATGAACCGTTCATTCATCTACCTGCTGCCAATTTAGAATCACCAACTAATCTAACATTGATCTAACTCCCAAAGTCATTGGGTTTTGGGAGGAATTTTCTCTATATTAAAAAAAATACAAAGAACTTCCTTTTTCTAAGTGTTTACAAAAACCTCTTTTTAAAACTTCCAGTTGATACCAATAACAAATACTTTTTATTAGTGTTTTCAGTATTGGTAAATTAAGTAAAAATTTAAAGTAGCTGTTTTAACCCTCTGTGATCTAAATTATCACCAGTGAGAAGCTCAACTCTAACTCCAACCATAGGTAATCAGATTACATCATCATCACCTTTATTTACAAAGCACTTTAAAACACCCACAGCTGACACAAAGTGCTGTACATTGGAAGTATATAATAAAAAGATTACATAATGTTTGTACTTATTAAACTCTTCTTCCCAGTCTTTGTAGTCTTGAAACAAAAAATCAATATAATTGATATGCATTATAAACTATCCACATTTTCTTCTAAACATTTGCTTTTTGGCCTTCAAGAAGATAGTTTTTTAAATTTTAAATCCCACATGTGGGAAACTTTGTGGTCCTTTGCATTCAACCCATTCACTCAGTGAAGCGGTGGGCAGCTACCAATCCAGTGTCCAGGGAGCAGTGTGTAGAGACGGTACCTTTCTCAAGGGAACCTCAGGGTAGCCGTTTGGTGGATTCAAACCCCCAACCTTCCGATCATGAGGCGACCATTCTACCTACCTCTGTTTAGGGTTGTCATCAAGAGAGTTAGGGTTAAAATGCCTTTTGTCCAGGGAGAAGACTAACTGAGGGGCTGCACCGAGTACCAGTAAAATTTCTATAAGTTGTATTTTTTAAACTGCGAATGTTTCAAAGCTTCCAGCCCAATCCAAGAACAAAAATACAGTGGTGAAAACTGACCATAACAGGTTCCCTTTAAAGAGGTATTTCATAATGACCCTTAGAGGTAAACACCATTAATATGGTGATGTGATATACCCACTGCTGCACTTTCAATCATCAGCCAAACAGATCCAGAAATCAGCAAAGCCATGACCGTGGCCCTGAGGTGTAAGTCATTGTAGACCTCAGAGGGGTCATAACACATGTGTTCCAAGCACAAAAAGTAACTCTGATTGAGACTTAAACACCACAACAACAAGTCAAGTCAAATTTACTTGTAAGCACATTTATAAACAACACAAAAAAAAATTGAAAAAAGAAAACATAAAACATGCAAACATGAATAAAGTAGAACTGTTCAAAAGTAAATAAAAGAAAAACTCAGTCTGTTTTAAAAACAAAAAAAAATGTTTTTCAAACTGATTTTAAAAACTGTTCTAATGTTGGGGAGGTCCTGATGTGAAGGAGAAGTTGTTTCAGTCAGTGCAAAAATGCGACCTCCTCTGTTTGTTTGTTTTTTCAAGATAGCTAGCGTTTGTTCAGTAGATCGCAGGGATCGAATGGGAGTGTGCAAAATTCAAAGATCAGAGAGGTAAGAAGATGTGACCACTACAAAACAGCAAGAGAATTTCTTTTAATTACAGTTGGATGGATGTTATAGTTCAGAACAACACATAATCATATTTCCCAAGATGATCAGTCCTCCAAGTGTTACATGGATTGTTTAGGGCAGTGCGGTGAAAAGGAACTGGCACTGTTGCCATAGAGCAAGATGGTTCAAACCCATCAGGGGGCGTTACAGTGTCAAGCTTACATATTCTCCAAGTGCTTAAGAGGCTTTTCTCCAGGTGCTCCAGCTTCTTCCCTCAGATAATAGAGCTTGTCTGGTTAACTGATTAATCTTAACTGGCTATAGCTGTGAATGTGAGTGTCTCTCTCTCTGTGTCAGACTCAGTTGACACCCAGCATATTTTCCTTAATGAATAATTATTTGAATAAATAAACATTTGATTTCATATATTTCGGTTGCATTTTGCTCAAAATTATTGCTTTGTGTTTATTGGAGGTGGATTTTTTTGTGTAATGTCTCATATATCCTCAGCTATATTTGAAATAAATTTGTTTTCTTTGAAGTACTGTGACACTAATTTGTGACATTGTGTGAAATCTGTAAAGAAGGGACGTCACAAACAAACCATGTGAGCCTTTGTTTCAGTGCAGGAGTAATGGAGTCCTAAAGGGCACAATCATTAAGGTGTGATGCATGAAGTCCTACTTTCAGCATCTGCCGCAGCTTTATCTCACAGCGATACCATGATCTTATACAACATCGTCTCCCCTCCCACCTCTGTGATTTTCTTTACCAACCTTGTTAGAGACATAAGGAGATAAGCTGCTTTCGACTCTGCTGCTTGCCCTCTCAGGTGGTTAGCCCTTTACCTCAGCTTGGAGTCAGACCTGTTGTTTCCATGACACTGAGCCATGAGAGGAGACCACAGCAACAGCACATCCATTTATACCAATAATTTGAAACAAGCTTACTTCTCCTGCTAACTAGTTGGGAGCCTCAGGTTGTCATTTTGGTGATTTACTTTTCAAAGACCACAGTGTTTGTTGGGTTTTGTTTTGCCTTCATTTTCTTTTCTGGATAATGATAGGTCTTTCTGAGTCCCTGAAGATGCAGAGGATGATGATGTCAAAATGCTAGCCTTCCTCCTCAAACCAACATCAATTTTCAGTAAGATAAGACTGTTTTTTTCTCAGGGAATAAAATAAAAACTCTGCTTTTTTTCTTCAGTACTGATTTTTTCTTCTTCTTGTGGAATGACTAAATAAAGCATCCTCTTATAGAGAAAACGAAACATCCCTCAGATAATATAGCGCTCAGTTGTGGATACGTGAGAGTACATGTTATCTCCTGTCACATCCGTTTTGTTTTTATTATCTAGTTTCATGCTGTTGTGCATGTGTGCAAATAAAAAACCCTACATAAAGACGATTATGAGCGTAATAAAAAAGACATTAGGTAGTAGAGCTTTAAAGTCTTCAATCAAAGCTTGAGGTCATTCTTTTTAGGTGATGACTATGTCAGCGGATGGTCTGAATGTGTCATATTCTTTTGGATGTCAGAGGTTGAGCATGTATGGGATGGTGAGCTCTAGCTGAATAAATTGAAAAAAGGAGATGTGAGCTATTTTCAAGGCTTTAACAGCAAAAACAAAACAAAACAATCTAAATAGTGGTTTTATATCATGAAAGATGCAACATGTTTTTGTCTCAGTGCAGTTTTGTCAGAAGCCGCCTACATCTCACAATTAAGGGTTTCTTTGACCACGGTCTTTGCAACAAAATGAGGTGCTGAATGAAAACTGCTGAAAACAGTCCTGTTTTAAAGATCCACATTGTCCACATTAAGAGGCTTACATGGTGGTGGTAATAAGGTCCCTAGAATACATCGGGCGAGTGTGTTTGACCTCGATTTTCACTCCTGAATTGGTTCACAGGTTTTTTAATTTCCCTTGCTGGTTACAGTATATTTACCCAACACATGCATCACATAATACAACATAACAGTTGGCCCTTATAATGATCATAATTTACAAAATGAACTACATTTTTATTGGAATGAGTGAATGAGCCCATAAATGCATCAGGAAAGTGTTTACAAAGGCAACTTTCTGTCGGATTTTTATAAGGCCAAAGGTTTTTGCAGTCACAGGTATTGCCCCCTGGTGGGTATTAAAAGGCACTTTTGAGTTTTCAAAAACAGTCACAAAAATCATCTGTGCAGCTGTTTTTCTATATGTTATAATACAGCTCCGTATCAATGCGTCCACAGCAAAAAGTCGTGAGTCAGTCACATGCTAAAGCCTCAGTCATGCAGGCGTAAGACCAGAACCACAGTAATTAGATGCTAGAGACAATACTCTGACTGGATGGAAAGTGGCTCGCTGTTGCGAAGAAGTATACAGGACTACACCAAAAACCTCCTTGCCAGTGCATTGGTTTCAAATTTGTGTGGTTGCCCGTAGCTTGTAAAGATGTCAAATCATGACAAAACACTGGCCAACTACTTGCTAAGGGGCAGTGAAACTGTGAAAAATGCAGCATAAACTGGGAACAGAGACCGTTCACCTTCAAAGTAAAAATCGTGCCTTTTGAAATGTCTTGGTTTCAGTGGCAAGGCTCAACTACTACCTTGAAGGTGAACATTCTCAAGAAGATCAAGAAGATGACAAGTGTTTACTGACAAATCAGTGTCTTCCATGCAAACTAAAGATGACAACAATCTGCGAATGATGAGAGCAGGTTTTCAGTGCAGCGACCTCTTTGACTAATTTCATTTAGTGCCAGCCAGCAGCCTCCAGCAACCAATTCAATTGAATTTCATTTATAAAGCGCCAAATCACAACAACAATCACCTCAAGGTGTTTTATATTTTAAGGAAGAACCTACAATAATACACACAGAGGAAAAAAACAGCAATCACATGAACACCTATGAGCAAGCACTTTGGCAACAGTGGGAAGGAAAAACTCTTTTTTAAAAGGAAGAAACCTCCGGCAGAACCAGGCTCAGGAAGGGACGGCCATTTGCCTGAAGAACTGAAGAACTGAAGCTTCTCAGATGAGAGGTGAAAGATCTTCAAGCAACAGATGCTTTTCTTTCCAAGGTCCTTAGACTAAAAATCTGATGATGCATGTATAAATTCTTCTGCTGCAAAAAGCAGATTTACCACTGATCGTCTTAAGCAAGGCTCACATACAATGAACTGTTTTTTGCAAAGACTTTTACAAAGTAGCCAATTAATTGATGGTATCTAATTGCTCAGCAGCATATTTTTAAAACCTAATAATGAAAAAAATCCCTGCAGACACCGGCGTCCAGTGCATTTCACAAAACATCTTAATGTACTATACCATCCTAGTTCTGATAAAACAGCATTTGGCACCCTGATCTGGACTCTGTTTTTTCAGTGGTTTACCTTATCCAACCTCATTATTCAGGAAGGAGTGATGAGTACTAAATTTTATATTAGCGATAAAGCAGAATGCAGTGTGGTAGGCTGATATGAGAAAGATATTCTTTAATTCTTTTTTTTTCTTTTTCTTGAGCCTCTGAGAAGGGTCATAGTAAATCTTACCATTTAATTAAATTAACACATTCTGACACTTAAGTAAAGCAAAATAAATATTCATCAGAGTCACAGTTCCTCACACCAGCAGCAGAGGGAGTGATCGAGGTTTGCCTCAGCAATCATGAGTGCCACTGTCAAGTGCAAAGTCAAACAGTCCTGTTGATTTATCTGGAGCCAGAGGAAATGTCTTTTTTAAGCCCTTGTTGGCTCAGATTATTTTGCATCCAGTGTCAGGAACCTGTGCAAATTTAATCACGATCACAGAAACACACCAAGACCCACGTGAGAACCGCTCAGCATGACCACAGCGTGCTGCTTCTGGTCATTGAGATGCACTGCTGGAGTAAACACAGATCAAAGTTGAGCATGCTCATTTCCATAGTGTTTACTGTACATGCAGCACACAGCAGGAAACAACAAGAAGTGTTAAGATAAACTATTAATTGCTGCTGGGAACATGCTGTTTTAAGATCGTGCCATCTGAAGTTACTAGTTCTAAATTTCAAATATGGCTTCAGATGGATGATAAACATGAAGACTTGCAGGTGTGAAGGCACGACTTGTTCTTTAATATGGCTGAGGGTATGGTACTTTGGGAGTTAGATCAGACATAACATGTCTCTTATGTCTGATGTGCACTTGAGCTGTAGGTTTGACCAAATGTCTGAACCACACTTTTCAAATTGGACTTTCATCTGCACAGCACTGTCACAAACAAGTACTGAAGTGAATGAAACAAAGGAAATTCAAAAGTAAATGCATGAAAGTCACAACACCAAAAGAACTTGTATCAGACAAAAGAAAACAAACAAGACACATCTCCAGGGAAGATAAAGCAAAATAAGAGGCACATAGAACTTTTCTTTCAGCTATTGGTAGCTACAAGTTGGAGATGCTGGAACAAGCAGCAGGAGTTCTGCTGTTAAAGGAGGCTGCGAAGATGAAGAGGGAGAAGGATAACAGTTTAAAGTAAAACATGAGGGAAAGCAGCATGGGGATTCACTGAAGGGAGAGAAACCTTCAGAATTGAGAGGTTTCAAAAGTGGTATTAGGTTCACATTATTCCTGCTTGGTTTCAGGAAACAAAACCTTCCCGCAGTCTTTTCAAAAGTAACGACAGGGTTGTGTGTTTTTACTGGCAGTGAATCCAAAACAAAGCAAGTAAAAAATAAAAGAGAAGAGATGCATTCAAATGTGGTGTTGAATCTGTGTTTACTCTGAATTAGGATTCCAGGTAATGCTGAACACAGTAAACAGTTACCCATGTAAGAACCAGAAATGAACCACTTGCTATATTTCAGCATTCAGGAATTCATGGCTGCAGCTGAAGGAAGGATTCCTGCAAAGTCTGTTTGTTCTCTATAGTCTAAAGAGATCCATGTGAATGGTGATTTTAAAGGTGCGAATGGTTGCCTGTCTCTGTGTTAGCCCTGTGACAGACTGCTGAATTGTCCAAGATGACTTTATCAGCTGGGTTTCTTCTCTTCTGTGGCTCAAGCTACAGCTGAGGGTAAGAAAAAGGAGATTTTTCCTGTCTTATTTCTAAACCATGATATTTTTAAATCTATTCACTGAACACCTGAATATGTTTTAGTAAAACCATAAGTCCGTGACAGATGTTAGGATCCTGCAGATGCAGTTTGCATGTTGTTTTGAAATGAATGGAAACAGCAGGCAGCTGGCCCACTTGAGCCATCGCAGGCACAATGAGTGAAATCTGTAAAATCTTTTTTGGCACGGAAGTGGAAAATATTGCCACAGTATTATTATGATAACAACATGGCTGCGCTTCTTTCAGGCCCTGCCAATCTCATGAATGCGTTAAATGGGACAAAAGCAGACCAGTGATAGATTGATCAATTCTGTTGATTACATCAGAAAGATAAAACTGAGAAATGTATTACACAGTTTGCAGTTCGTCCACTCCTGTGAAGTGTCTTGTTGTTTTCAGTGACCTTCGCTGCCTACCAACATGTTTCTGTCACACTCCCACAGAGTGGAGTAAACTGGAATACATCGCTGATGTGTACACAAATGTCAGAGTTTCTTTTATGTGATCAGCATGCAGCACTGAGAGACAGACTCACTGTTTTCATAATGAATGCAAAGATGGAGATTTACTGAAAACCAGCCAAATGGTCACCTGCTCTCTGTGGGGGAAACTAGGTGCATAACAGGCCGTCTTTACCCAGCACAGATGTTTTTAACACATCAGTGGCTCCAATAAATACAAAGCAGTGTGCATGAACTTTATCTGTGTGTGGGGTAAGGCAGAAGGAAGAGAGATGAAATTTTGTAAGGCAACACGTAGCAATATTTAAACAAATTTTAGGTGACATAAACATGAAACATTTACTGGGAAAACAGTATCACCAAAAAATAAATAAAGAAATTAAGTGATTATATTTCAATGGCTGCAAAAACAGGGGCTGGCTGTGATATTTAAGACAGAAAACCTGCAAAAGAAACATTTCCAACACAGACTTCTCTTCTGTTTCTACTTTGTCTCTGGTTGCAAAAATCCCCTTCGTGTGCAGCTAGCGGCGGTGGCTCAAAAATATCCTCCAGCCTTTGGTTTGAAACAAGAGAGCACGATATTGTTGAGTCGCTAAACAAATGATCGCTTTATGCTGGAGCCCTGCGCTGTGGCTCCTGCCAAATGTTGATGGAATCATTGGCTTTCAACCACCAAGACATTTGCATTGAGTTGTTTACCAGCCAAAAGGATTGCTGCAAGGACGCACTGCGATGGGGGGGGGGGAGCATATCTTACAGCTGATCCAATTAGCTCAAACAATAGAAATGTTCAAAGACAGAAAAGAGACAAACTGCCTCAGAAAAATCAGCAAATCATTATTCCTTTAGTGATAATTGACTTAAAGGACTAAATCTTGAATTATGAAACACTAGATGTAAAATGAAACACAATTATATTTACTTTAAAGTGTTTTTTCTTTCTTTTTCAGCCAAGTGTCTGCTAAATGGAGACATCAGCTGCCGAGCCTCAAAGCTATGGTGTCATCTATGTGCATCTACAGGGAAGCCACTCGATACGAAGAGGTCATCCAGGGTGACGAAGAGACGCAGCAGCACAAAGGCTTTTCACTCTCGGGGCTTATTAGTGGATCACAGTTTAAATGAGACAGAGTAACATCTCCTTTCTTCCTTTTTCTACCACAGCTATTGTCTTCCTCAGATTAAAGAGAAATGAAAAGAAAGTAATTTCAGACAAATTTAAATCTTCAAAGACTTATTTGAGAACAAAACATAGATCCATCTCATTTCTAGGATGTCTAATTCTGCCGTTCTGTCAAAGCAGCTGGCATCAGGCAAGACGTGCTTTACAGCAAACATAAGTACCGTGACACAACAGTTTATAGCAACACTAAGGCGGGTCTGTCACTTCCAATTCAATATAAACACTCTTTAAGGAGCGCTTGGGGTTTCATTTAAAGACAGTTCTTAAATGGTGATTTCATTTATTAAGGGAAATATTTATCCAAACCTACCTGACCCTGTGTAAAAAAGTAATTTCAGACCTCTGCAGGAAGTTTGTACACAAGAAGGGACTTAAACTTAAACAGCTTATTTAAGGTCATTCCAAAGGGTTTCAATAAGATTTAAGTTTTGACTTTGACTTGGCCACTCCAAAACCTTACTGTTTTGGACCAGTGAGGCCTGCAGTTCTTTAGATGTTTCTCTGGTTCCTTTTGTGACCTCCTGGATGAGTCACTGATGCGCTCTTGAAGTAATTTCGGTATATCGGCCACCCCAGTGAAGGTTCGTTACTGTTTTCTCTATTTGTGGATAATGGCTCTGACTGTGATTTACTGGAGTCGCAAAGCCTTAGAAATGGCTTTGTAATCCTTTCCCAACTGATAGATGTCGGTGACTTTGTTCCCCAGCTGTTTCTTTAATTTATATCATCATGTGTTGCTTTTTGAGATCTTTTAGCCTGCTTCAGTTTTATCAGACAATTTCTATTTAAGTGATTTCTTGATCCAACAAGTCTGCCAGTAAACAGGTGAACTTAGCTTCCCAAAAAATGAGATTAATCCAGTTAATTCATGATTTAACAATAGTGCTAATTACTTTTTCACACAGTCACACCCACAGTAACCCACAATCACATACAGACTCAATACTAAGACCAAGTCCTTTGCATTACTTCCAAAAACTTTGCTCTAAATGTGTGCCTTTCTCATGTTTGTATATATTCATCTAGTCTGTATATATCTATTCTATTCTATTCTATTTACAAAAACATACTAGACCTTAGGGGATATTAGTACCTAGGTTGGCTTTGACCTTAACCATCAATGTTAGTGTCCAGGGTCAAAGCTGACCTTGAGAAACAATTTCACAAAACTATATCAGGTACTCTGTCACATGAAAAGGGCACGGAGAGACTACACATTTTATTTTTTATATGTTACAATGATGCCAAGGTTTTGCACAATTACACTGTATTTGTATATCTTAAAGTCTGAAGTTTTAAAAACTTATTAAAGCCAAAGGCTTCAGCCCATTCTGCTCCAATCATATGGTTAAAGAAAATAAAATGTGTAATTTTAGTATGTAATCTTTGAAGGACATAGGTCAAAGGTCAAACATCAGTGTGTTGCTATAAAAGCAGGCTGATGACAGCGTGTTGTAATAAAGACATCATAAAACATCAAAGTTTTATATAGCACTTGCCCTTCGGGAAGCGTTGCCCTCTCTGAGTGTTTATATGTGCCTCCACCTGCTTTACTGCCTCTTAATGCAGACATTTTCTGCTCTTCAAAACAATTCAATTCTATATGCTTTAGCAAAAAGGAAAGTTTTAAGCCTAATCTTAAAAGTAGAGATAGTGTCTGTCTCCTGAATCCAAACTGGAAGCTGGTTCCACAGAAGAGGGCCCTGAAAACTGAAGGCTCTCCCTCCCATTCTACTTTTAAATACTCTAGGAACAACAAGTAGACCTGCAGTGCGAGAGCGAAGTGCTCTAATAAGGTGATATGGTACTACAAGGTCATTAAGATAAGATGGGGCCTGGTTATTTAAGACCTTGTATGTGAGGAGCAGGATTTTGAATTCCATTCTGGATTTAACAGGAAGCCAATGAAGGGAAGCCAAAACAGGAGAAATATGCTCTCTCTTTCTAGTCCCTGTCAGCACTCTTGCTGCAGCATTTTGGATTAACTGAAGGCTTTTCAGGGAGTTTTTAGGGCATCCTGATAATAATGAATTACAGTAGTCCAGCCTGGAAGTAATAAATGCATGAACTAGTTTTTCAGCATCACTCTGAGACAGGATATTTCTAATTTTAGAGATGTTGCGCAAATGGAAGAAAGCAGTCTTACATATTTGTTTAATATGTGCGTTGAAGGACATGTCTTGGTCAAAAATGACTCCAAGGTTCCTCACAGCGTTACTGGAGGCCAAGGTAATGCCATCCAGAGTAAGAATCTGCTTAGATGCCATATTTTTACGATTTTGAGGGTCGAGTAAAATAACCTCAGTTTTATCTGAATTAAGAAGCAGAAAGTTAGTGGCCATCCAGGTCTTTATGTCTTTAAGACATTCCTGCAGTTTAACTTATTGGTGTGTGTTATCTGGCTTCATGGACAGATAGAGCTGGGTGTCATCTGCATAGCAGTGAAAATGTATGCTATGACTTCTAATGATGCTGCCTAGGGGAAGCATGTATAATGTAAACAGAATTGGTCCTAGCATTGAACCCTGTGGAACTCCATAATTAACCTCAGTGTGTGAAGAGGACTCAACATTTACATGAATAAATTGGAGTCTATTAGATAGATATGATACAAACCACTGCAGCACAGTAACTGTAATACCTACAGCATGTTCTAATCGCTCTAATAGGATATTATGGTCAACAGTATCGAACGCTGCACTAAGGTCTAGCAGGACAAGCACAGAGATGAATTCATAAAAAGATCATTTGTAACCTTCACTAAAGCTGTTTCTGTGCTGTGATGAGCTCTGAAACCTGACTGAAACTCTTCAAATAAACCATTCCTCTGCAGATGATCTATTAGCTGTTTGACAACTACTCTTTCAAGGATTTTTGATATGAAAGGAAGGTTGGAGATTGGCCTATAATTAGCTAAGACTGCTGGGTCTAGAGATGGCTTTTTGAGTAAAGGTTTAACTACAGCCAGCTTGAAGGCCTGTGGTACATAGCCTGTTATTAGAGATAGGTTGATCATATTTAAGGTTGAAGCATTAATTAATGGCAGGACTTCTTTGAGCAGTTTTGTAGGAATGGGGTCTAAAAGACATGTTTATGGTTTGGAGGAAGTAATTATTGAAGTTAACTCAGAAAGATCAATTGGAGAAAAAGTGTCTAAATGAACATCAATGGTACTAAAAGTAGCTGTAGATAATATTACATCTGTGATATGATTATTGGTAATTTGTTTCTCTAATGATAAAAATTTTATTTGTGAAGAAGTTCATGAAGTCATTACTAGTTAACGTTAAAGGGATGGTTGGCTCAACAGTACTCTGACCTTTTGTCAGCCTGGCTACAGCGCTGAAGAGGAACCTGGGGTTGTTCTTATTTTCTTCAATCAGTGATGAATAGTAAGATGTTCTGGCTTTGCGGAGGGCTTTCTTATAAAGCAACAAACTATTTCTCCAGGCTAAATGATGATCTTCTAAATTTGTGAAACGGCATTTCGTCTCCAGCTTACGAGTCATCTGCTTTAGCTCGTCCACAGAAGGACTGGTAGCTCCCCTTACGATAAGGGTTCAGATCGCGCGAACAGGTGTGAAATGTGTGTGTTTAGTTAGTTTTTTTGTTTGCTTGTTTTAATCAATTTTAAATCATGCTTTTTATTTGTTTTTGTTTCTAATGTCTCTGTAAAGCACTTTGAATCACCTTGTTGTTGAATTGTGCTATACAAATAAATTTGCCTTGCCTTGCCTTGCCTTGCCTTGCCTTGCTTTAGGGTACGTGTTTGAGAATTATACCACAGAGTCAGGTACTTCTGATTTGAGGCCTTAGTTTTCACCGGAGCTACAGTATCCAGAGTCGTAGGTAGTGAGGAGGTAAAATTATTAACAAGATGATCGACCTCTGTTGGAGTAGCGTTCAGGTAGCTTGTCTGCTCTATGTTGGTACAGGGCATTGACGACGATAGCAGTGGTTGGATTAAATTCTTAAACTTAGTTACAGCACTTTCAGAAAGACATCTACTGTGATAAAGTAGATGTCTAAGTAGATGTCTAAAACAAGACTGTTATCTCTCAGTTTCAATTTCCAAGGCAACCATCACAACATATAAATATTTATAAGCAATGCAGTGGCATCTTAAAAATGTCAGGATTTGATGCTCTGAGATGAGAATGCATTTATCAAATAAAAATCTTTTGTTTTGTTAATACTGCTTCTTTTTTTTTTTTAAACTGTGTGTTTATTGAGTTTTAAACTTTACACTGACACCAAAATTAAACAAACAAACAAATAACCAAAACAACAACAACAACAACAAACAAAACAACAACAACAATAACATAGCAGAATGAAACAAAACAGACAAAACAAAACAAAGAGACAGGCAACCCGGCTTATGAATACAAAGAAATAAGTGGAAAATCCAGACATTTTGATTGTGAGATACGATTAACAATACATATATGTAAAATAGCAGTGATCTGCTTGCATTATACCAAGGCCCGTGAGAAAATAGCAGAAATATCCAAACCGACATACGCCATAAATGGGTCCCATATTTTATGAAACTTTTTGTCCCTATTATGTAGCTTGCATGTTAGGAAATCTAGTGACACATATTCCAATACTGTCCAATGCCATTGAGTCTTAGATGGGGCCGTGTCCGTGATCCAGTTCAAGAGGACACAAATACTGCCTCTTTTATTAGTGATTGGTTTGATGCTTTTTAAGACTTCAAGAAAATCATATTGCTGACCCCTCTTTTCCCAGTATAATGTACAAGCATAAATGGAAATTAATCACGATCTTATACTGAACCCAATGAACACATCAGCCATACAACAGGCCAAGCAACAAAAAAGCACATGGCATTAATAATAGCAGCTTTCTAATAGCATGTTCTTTTAACTAGCATGCTTTCCGAATCACCAGTAAATATCGTTTGTAGTTATAGTTTCCTCACAACATAAACACTTTCCAGGATAAGTTAAATTTTACACTGGTCTCACATTAAACCAGTCTAAAGAAATAATAACGCTTTTCCTTACACGAGCCTCAATGTCCTGGGCTATTTCGTCCTGCTGTTGTTTTTCTTCTGTCCTTACTAAACTGGCCTCCTGTGTCATTTATTCCTACTGCCGATACGCTCTGCACTCTACTGCAGAAGACTCACCTGCACTCACAGAAAGCTAGACAAGGTGCAGCATGATGGTTGTTTCTTCCTCTCCCTCTCCTCACCACCACTAGCATTGGTCTGATTTTACTGTTAATTTGTCATTTTCTTTATTAGTTAACAGTTAACAGCTATCCTGTTTTATTTTGGTTCTGTTTCAATATTTATTAATAATAATATTAAGGCGAGAAGCCTGATCCAGTGGCTCAATGTGTGGGTGGCTCTTTTGTTCTGTTTATTTTTTCAGGAATCCCATCTTTGGATTTGATATTTGTAATTAATTATATTTCCATTATTAAGATTTTCTTGAGTTGTAGCAATGATGAGGCACATTTAATATCTTGGTTAACTTTGAGTCACAGATTTAGACCATCACATTTTTAATTTCACACATCTAGCGTCCATCACCCCAGAAATTGCTGCCCTCAGAATAAGAGGGTTAGTGTCACACTTCAAATACTTTAATACAAATATGGGCTTTTGACATGTTCAGAAGGCGCATCAGCAGCAATAAACATGCCAGATTGTTTCTTTTCTTTAAAAAAAAGACAAACTTCAAGACTAAAACATACAGTGAGCCATTGCTACTGCACAAGGACAAATATACTTGACAAAATTGCAAAAAGCGAACAGAAAACCTGCAAAAATACGGGAGAAAAAAAGTCAGTCTACTTAAAAAATGAGGGGAAACGGTGATGATGGTGTATTTTGTCCACCAGTCTTCAGGCAACTATTTTGCTGAGTACCTTTATAAATCAAAACCCGTTTTTCCAAAATAATATGGTTTCAAGTGTGGTTTCTAATGACTGGGATCTCTGATGTGCCCTCCACTGGAATCTACCTGCAACAACCAATGTACAAAGTGTCATAGTTTGCTGTGTGGCAGGCAGGAGAAGGACCCAAGATGCAGACTCACAGACACGGGGATAAACTCAAAAAACACAGCTTTATTGCTGGCCACGAGAAGTAATACAAAATAACCTAAAACTGGGAAAACTAAAGCATGAGCTGTACAAGGAACCGAACCATGGGGAGAATTACACACAACATGAGGGAGAACGCGACGCCGAACAGAGGGAGACTCAGACAGAAATACACAGAGGGTAAACGAGGAAAGTGGGCACACACGGGGAACACAGGTGACACTGATAATCATAACGAGACAGGGCGGGGTGAACTGAACATGACATGTACAGGCACAGAGGTTCAGACAGGAGGAGAGAGAGCACGGGGAAAACACAGACATAACGGGCTGGGGAAACATGAAACAACCACAAAGGGAGACGAGGGCTCATAAATACATAGAGGGCACACAGGGGGGAGAGAGAGCACGGGGAGAACTTAGACATAATGGGCAGGGGAAACATGGAATAAAACATAAGGAGAGACGAGGGCTCACAGATACACAGAGGGGCACACAGGGGGTAAAAGCCATGAAGGGAAAACACTTAGGGAACAACACAACAGGGCAACTCAGAAAACATGGCCTAAATAAGGAACGAAATACAAAAATACAAGGAACTAAGAATACTGGGCCCACATGGCCCAGGACCATGACACAAAGCAAGCATAAACAGTGTTTATGACCCTGTGATTTGTCTTTTTATGTCTTGAAGAGACTCACAAACAGCAGGATCCCTCTCTGGGTGGCAGGGTTGGTCTTTTCATTAAACTGTGCCAGAAAATAACCAAAATTCAATTTAAGCTCATCTTTACCAAATTATAACTCAAGTGACCTGAAGCCTTTAAAATGGTGACAATGTCAGACTAATTCTGGGAACCTCTCAGGCTGACTCCCGCATCTGCAAGGTTGCAAAAGTCATAAAAACAGTTTTAATTTAATAATGTAAAACAAGGCAGACTTTTTCATGCGTTCTTCTACAGTACATGTGATGGAACAGAGGCCGTCTTTCTTCCTCTCTCCAGTAGCAGATAGATATTCGGCTGCTCGCTCTGAGTGGGTGACTTGGTTTAGATCAGCATTCCTGCTGGGGTTCAAGGATATCTCCCGTGTTTGTGTCCCACAGCTCTCTTCCATGGCTGCTATTGTTTGTCCTCGCTCCGTCCTCAGCCATCCATTCCCAGGAACAAATCCAAGACTCTTCTGGACACGAGAGCACAAGCAGTGTGGTCAGCCCACTCTCTGCATTCCTGCACCCTACCTCTGACAGGCCTGTGGGTGCTGCACTGATATCGTTTTTTGCAGGACAAACAACACAGTGTACAGCTCAGAGTGGACAAACACGTCTCCCATGTCCCCATTTTAGATTCTCTGTACAGGAAACTGGGCAGCCATGTTGCCCGGGCAGTGGTATGTGATATCAGGGCACGTTCACCCACTTATTCGAGATTTCTCAGCGGATGAGTTCAGATAAAGGCCTCACATTTCTACGTTTTTACGAGTCTAGAGATTTCCTGAGTCACCGTTTTAAGTGAATGAGCAACATTTAGAGCTGCAAGAGTTCAAAAGTTTCCACTAGCTTTTATATCAGGAGGAAAACCTGTATGTAAGCGATGAGTGATATTAATGAAAGACATCACATTTTCAACTAATGCGTCATTTTGGATTAGCAAATGTACAAAGCAAGCAACTTCCCAAAAAGTAGTGACTGTTCAGCCAAAATTTAGCTTACATCTGCAGGTTACATTTTACCATGACTAACAGAGTTGACTCAGGGTGACTCACATTAGCCATAAATCCATCTTACACTGGCCAGATGTCAGGTTTATCATGACATTTGATCCACACAACATTTGTGAGAGGCTCAACTGAGCTGTGAGTGCCCAAAACAGCCAACTTTAGCCCTAAATATGGTGGCAGTCTAATCAGATTTATGGATTAAACTGATATCAACAAATAATCTCTCCTCTTTGCACCTTCTGCACATATGTGGCTTAAATTTAAAGTTTGTACTTTAAAAAGGAAAAAAGGATGTACTACACTTACTGAATACATACTGAAAAAAGCCATTTTAACTTTTTCCGTTATTATTCTGACAATCTGTAAACCAAACGGTTTGAGGAGTAAGTGGGTGTATTTAGGATTTCCATCCTTACCGACATCACCAAGACCAAGGAGTAGAAAAATCTTTCTGAAACTGAGAGTTCAGAGCCGTCTGAGCTTTGAGCTCACAGGCTATACTTGTCTACACGCTGATCCCATTATTTTAAATTCGGCCATGCTTAATCTGAGGTATGCATCATTGTAACAATTTATATGTAACAGAAAATGTAAGAAGAAATCATAACAAGTTCACTTTAGAGTTGTGCGATTAGTCGTAAATGATTTTGAAGTTTTGTTTGACAACTGGTGTTTTATTGGACAGTTAGCTGCAAGGGGCTATTCAGCTAGCTTTGCATAATCAACAATAGCAACATCTGCTTTACATTTATTTGTAAATTAATGGCTGACTTGTATTTTGTCCACCTACTGATATTGCCAGATATATGTCATTGTGTGCTACATGTGCTACATGCTAAAACCAAGAACCAGGCTGCTGAAGAACTGTCATTTACACTGATCAATGTAACTAACTGCCTGCCAAATTCATGTTTGCATCTTAATTTCAGCTAAACTGTGTTTTTTTTTTCACGGTCCTGAAATAGTGATTCAGATGTAATTAGTAATAGGGACAAGACTGTCAGTTACTATCATCATCAGTCAGTATCAGGTGATAAATATAAATATTTAGGTATAATAATAGATCCAGAATTTACATTTTTTTTTAAAGTTGTGAATAGTCAAATTTGGTTTGGGAAATTTTAGGCTTGTTGGGAACAATTTAACGACTGAGGCCTCAAAACTTTTCTCTCTTATGACCTTTTGTCTCATTAGTTGGACACAGACAAATGAAACCACATCACAATGAATCGAAAGAATCTGTAAGCAAGCCATGAAAACCTAAAAACCTAAAAACAACCTGCCTGGGACTGCAGATCAAAATTAGCTAGTAGCTAAATCTGACAGATTTACATCATCAATTTAAGGGCTTTATTTTTTGGTTGATTTATTGAGCCATTCACTTTCAACAAAAGTAACAAAATATGACAGTATATGCATCTGCAAACCCTCCAAGAATAGTTCACTTTGTACTCAAAGACCAGCATAACATTTCATTATACCTACAGGTTGACAGGCAGCAATGTTCCCTTCTGCATCTAAAGGTCAAGTCATCATCAAGTGGGCTCCAGACTCTGGATGCCATTGTCAACCTTGTTTTTGCACCATGCTCATCATCGTTATTTGCCAGTTTAGCATTAGTTGGAATGCAACTCGAACTCCACTTGAGACGAGGCTCAGTGAGTTCGGAGCAATAAACATGATTCAAACCCAAAGGTAAACAATTAAAAATGAAACTCACATTCTAAAAAAAAAGGGGGGGAAAAACAATAATGAAGTTTGAAATGTATCTTTCATTTTTTCAAACTTTGGTTTGATTTGAATAAAAAACTTTCAATGGTCACTGACAAGATCCATGTCACATATGATGCAATCAACAAGATCCAAACCTGAACATTCATGTCAGAGTTAAATTATTATTGTTAAATAAACTTTAATTTTCAGATATATAAGATATGCAAAATATAGTCAAATTTCAAGTGTTGGTATTTAACTTTCATGCTTACTTTCAATTCTCTTTATTTCAATGTGTTTATTTTAGTTTTATAAGCTGAAAGACCCCAGAAACAGCTACCTAGGATGTAGCTAATATAGGGTCAATAAAAGAATAAAAATGTTCAAATACAACAAACTCAGCAAGTCATAAATCTTGCTGGAATAGTTACAAATGTGTTACTTGCTAAAGAAAATGTTACTTAATTTGATTTTCTGTCTACGCTTTCCCTTCACCCCAAAACCAGTTTCGACCAGTGGTTGCCTCTCCGTGATCCTGACTCTGCTGGAGGTTTGTTCCTGTCAAAAGGGAGTTCTTCCTCCCAACGTTTGCCAAGTGTTGCTCATAGGGGATTGTCAGATTTCTCAAGTTCTTTCTTATATATACATGATAACAGTCAGTCTGCTGCAAAACAGGGACTGAGATGAAAGATAAATAAATAGAAATACTGCTGTAAGGCTGAAACTTTCATGATTAGATTTTTTTGAATTTGGGTGAAAGCAGGAAAAGAAAACAAGCCCTAACATCCCAGACTGAAACTGTCTGCAGACATTCAGCCTCTGATGTCAGCAGGAAAGAGAAATGAGTCCCAAAACAAATTATCCTGTAATGATTCACAACAATATGACAGCACGAGGGAGGAGAAACAGTTCAGAGCTTGTTTGTTTCAAAATTATATGCCCATCAAGCAGAACAAGATTTTTTTAAATCTTATTTCCACGTTTAGCACACCGCGTACACATATTACTTAAAAGTAAAACCAAAAAGTGCGCAAGCCAGGCAGCTCACAACAGTCAACACTAAATAGACCATTATGTACCACAAATATATATTTGTGGTACATAATATTTAGAGTTTAGTCAATAAGTAAAATATAAATACTAAAAACGTGTTAACTAAAATTTGTGATCACATGATAAAGAAAAGCTAAAAATAAGACTGTTGGTGGAAACTGAGAAGCCAGCAGGATCTCTTCATTATCAGGCCACATGACAGCTCACCCACTCATCAAGCTCGGCCATTCATTCAACATCCAAGTTATTTAGAGGCCTGCCTCTGCAACCCACTGGATATGCAACTGGCTTGGTTTGTCATTGGTATCCACAGATGCACTATGTACATGTCTTTTTATCTGTGATTACCATAATAGAGGTTTTTATTGAAATATACAAATGTTTGTTGTGTGCAAGTGATCTGCAGATGGTGGTTTTGATTAGATTGTAGATGATTGAAAAGGCAGGAACCAATAGCCTATAGATCTCAGCTGCTGAGGTGAATGTGTGATTTACCTGCATGCGTGTATCAGCCAATGGGGCTCCCAAGGTTGGCACATGAATTACTCTGAAAATTAGTTCAGAGTTTAAAAATGGGTGGCATGGTGTTGCAGCGGTTAGATGGCTCTGGGTTTGAACCTGCTTCTTTGTGAAGTTTGCATGTTTGCATACCAGTTTCCTCCCACAGTGGTATGTTAGACATGCATGTCATTGGTGGTTCAATCATTAGCCATATGTGTGTGTTATTTGCATCTCTGGCATAGTATCTGAATCTGAATTGGATACAAAGTTTAGAAAATGTTCAGAAGCTTGAAAGAATGTCTTACTATTTATATTAAAACACTAAAACATTGTTATTAAAAATATGGAGACTGTTCCTATAAAACTTCCACTTCAGTAACGTGGCCAAAACCCCCACTTTTCACTTGCTTTATGTTGTGCGATATGAACACATATGAATTTAAGCCATGTTTTTCCAGTTTAACCTGTTTGTTTTCTATAAACATTTCTGCTTGACTTGAAATAAGAAACAATCAACAACAAAAAGACATCTGTTGCAAAATATTAATATTCTGATGCTGCATGGGTGTTTTCTAACACAGCTCGCTGCTCAACAGATCGTGCTTTGTCTGCCGACCGCCGCAGCCGCTCTGGGTGAAACAACACATGCAGGACTCCTTGTAATGTTGTTAAGTGGTACAATGAGAAAATAAATTTACACTCTACACTGCTAAACAGCCATGGATCGTTCTGTGAAACACTGACGGCTAACAAAAATATTCACTCCAAGGTCTTCAGGAGCAAATGCAGTTTGCTCAATCATCAATAAGCTGCAGATGCTTTCAAGGCAGCTACCTTTTATTTATTTTTTTGCAGATTTAAACTTGGTGCATTTGTACTTTTATTGGCATTAAAGCATAAAGCTGCAGTTTTCAAGTCCATGGCACAGATCTTGTTCTCCTGTTAGTCATAAACTGAAATAACTGGAGCTCTTCAATGGCTTTGGCTTAAAGACACCGAAACGGAGCAAATGCAATGTGCAAAGTCACCTCAAGTTTATTTTATTACTGTGCAGACAGATAATTGGCCTGTGTTCACAGGTTTTTGTCTCTTTCACACCATAGTCTTTCCTTTTCTTAATCTGGTGACTGTACATCCAATTCAAACACAATGCATGAAGAAGATATATGGGGCCGATGCAACAATGGCCCCACAGTGCTTCGGGCTGCTTTGCATCAGGGTGTGAGTTCAGACTCAGAGATAACCCTTGTTGTCCCTGCGGCCGGGGTGAGGCAGATGGCGAGAGGAACAATGGCCGGGCCCATGCGGAGGGCGGCAGTGACTGACACAGCCACTGAAGCTCCAAAGAATGCCTGGAGCTGAGCCAGAACCATGGACATCACCAATGCAAACCCCCCCACCCTCACCAACCTGACCCTCAGTATGTCCCATGGTGCCCTTGGGCCAAGGGGATGACACCTTCAAAGACAGCCCCTGAGCGTCAGATGGGCTGCAAACCACCCTGAAGGAGCAGCAGAGACGGGTTTTGGCACTGTGAGCTTTGGAATAGCTTGGAAGAGGACTACTGAGTAAACAGAGAGGTCAACGCCACCAACAGCAGCAGCAGCTAGCATGGCTACAGCGAGCACCTCAGGGCAGAGCGCTTTCGGGCTCGGGAGGAAAAAGAAGAACCCCGGTCTGATGGATCAGATTAGCAAATTCTTTGGAGGAAACAAAAAGAAGAGGAGCAAGGTGAGCATCCATCCATTTAAAAGGACAGTTTCATCCTCAGCTTAACCCAGTTTTAAACTTTTACTTAGTTAATTAGATACTTTGTGCCAAGCTGTGGTCTGTAAGCCAATTCATGCATATATTAATTTTTACATATAAATAATAATGTGGTTACAATAATAATGCAATTAATATGATTAATAACTTGTGTTTTTATCTTAAAAAGTGAAATATTAAAAAGAAATGTCCTCATAAACTAAAGTGAGACTTTGTGGATGATTAGAGGTTAGGGGAGGTGATAATTCACTTCTGCAGTTTATATTATGACAGTTTGCTTTTAAATATTTAAGCAATTTTGAATTTTCTTGAGCAGAGTTGAGATTTCTTTGGTTTTACTGCTTGTACTTCACATTCACCTGCAGACCTTATCTGTTAATTAAAATCCACTTATTTAAGCGTCAGTGTCCTAAAGCACTGAGGTTGTTTTGTATGTCAGACACCATCTCTGTGATGTTTCACTGAGTACTGCACTATGTAAAAGCTCACACTCAAAATTACTGTATGTACTGTGGGCTGTGGATTTTTTTTTTGCCTCCCATCTTCAGCTTTTTTAAAAAATATATATATATATTTTTTTTTTGGAGGGTATGAGTAACTCAAAAATCCATCCAGTTGCTTTGGTAGCTTTGCCCCGATGCACTGTTTTATTTTGTTTTTCTTGTTATCTTGCAAAATGCTGCAAAGAATCTAATATAAAGGCTCTAATACAGTCCCATTGAGATCTTGTGAAGGAAAAAACAGGCCTCAATGTGGATGCATGTAAATTTAGTCAGTAATATCTGTCTGACCATGAGCTGCAGCAGATAGAAAACATCAGACAAAACCCCTTTCAGATTTCAAGATTCAACAGTATGTGATGGGAGGGGCCCTTCTGCTGCTTTCAAACTGCTTTCATCTGCTATCTGAGGCTGTTATTCTGAGTAGGCAGAGCGCAAGGACGCCAGATCTCAGAGATTTCTTGAATTTTATTGTTTGTGTGTTTCACTCTTGTATTTCAGCCTTTCTGTGACTCATTTGCAAGACAGACAGAAAACAACAGAAAGCAAAAAGATGCGTGCCTGCACATATCTCGCTTCTTTATTCGGACTTCTTTGTATTCATTAAATATAAGACCAAGTAAAAAAAAATACAATAAATGTCATAGAGGCAGAAACCTTCCTCTGATTGGCTTCCCACATAAACAGAGGCTTACAGCAATATGTAGGGGTTGCTTCTGATCTCACAGCTCGCCTTAGATGACCATCAGGGATACATCTCCTCTCATTGTCTTCATTGCTTTTGCCTTTAAAACTTTAAAGTCTTTAATTCCCAGAACACTCAATTTTTTTCTAAAAGGAGTGTTTATTGAACCCTTGAACCTTGAACATTTACAAAATCATTAAAAATTGATTTGCATATATGAGGTTTAATCTGTATCATCAGTCTTAAAAACATCATCTTGATAATTTCCTCTCTGTCACTGAGATCTGACAACAATTAGGAAATATCAAAGCTATAATTCTGCAGCTGCATGGTGCTGACTTTCATCAGAGAAAGTGAGCTCATCCCAATCTGTTCTATCATGAAGACACTGCAGAAAAATGAATGTTTCATACAGTCAGATGAACATGTGTTAAACAAATATATGCAGTTACTTGACCTCTGCTTATCTTCTCAGGGGTCTTTCCGGGGTCATCTGGCCGCCTCACCCCAGCAGTCCTCTTCCCGCCGTCGGACTAATGAAAATGCTGTTGTGCATTTCTTCAGGAGCTTTGTAAGTTCCACTTGCACGCACACGTTATTCATGCCATTCCATACATGTTTTACTTACCTTTATAAAAGCTATTTTTTGTTGCTGGGTCACGCTAACCCCGCCGAGCGTCATTCAGTTAAATTTGTTTGATGTAATCCCCTGAAATTGCCAAAAACTGCATAACTCATAATGCGGAAAAAACAAATTTCCTCCAGTATTTTCTTTGGCTCTAACTCTTGGCATCAACAGTGTGGCAATGTTTTTTTTTTTTTTTAAAAAAAACAGCTGGTTAAATTGTTTTTCCTTGCCTATCTCAGTGATTAGCGCGCGCATGACTCCTTCATTTGCATATTGTTAAAAAAGATTTTGGGGAAATTTCAATCAGCAGCTCAGCACTTTTTGTTTATTTCATATCTGAGTTTGTTGCTCTGTTTTTGTTTTGGTTTTTTTTGCTCTGAACAATCAGTCACTCTCTTGTTGTTGTTGTTGCTGTTGTTGTTGCTTGGTGTTCCTCAGGTTTCCTCTCCTCGTCCTAAATCCAGGGTGAGTCCCACTTTACCCATATCTGTTTTTAATTATTCCAAAGGTTTAACCACAGGATGAAGATAAAGTGTTTTTGCAGCAATCAAAGGTTAAAATAATCACTCTTTATCATTTCAGGTTTAAATTCAATTTTGTTGATGAAGTGCCAAAACAAAGTCAAAACAATCACCTCACCTTTTTATAGTTAAATAGAGATCCAATCATTTTAAAGAGGAAAGCCTAACAGTCAGATGAACCCCTGTGAGCAAGCGCTTGGCATCAGTGGGAAGAAAGAACTGCCATTTAACAGGAAGAGGACTCCAGCAGAGCCAGGCTCAGGGAGGAGCAGCCATATGCTGCAGTCTTTAGGGGGGTGAAGTGAAGGAGAAGAAAGAGAAGGGATCAATATAGAGACAAAGACATTATATAGTAAGATAAACTGAATGTTACAAAAGCCCCTCAGTTCATTCCTCTGTCTTAAGCTGTTTAAGCTCATTTCCCTCTAAGGCCACACCTTTTTTTTTTTATCAAAACCTCTTCTGATTGGTTGTCACTTAGATAGGAAGCTACATTCATGTTTTATGCTAACCTCAAAAGGGGAAGTACCTAAAACTTGCATTCTATCCGAAGACCACAAGATGGCGACAGTTGTAGAAGCAAAAACGATTCAGGTCCTATACAAGTTTATATGAAAACTCCCTTTTTGACCTCTGCAAACACTTTCCTCCTGAGTCTATGGACTCAGTCACTTATTTTGGGTAATATTTAATCCAAAATTGAGTTTATTTCAGAAATCTTGTTAATACTATCTTAAAAAGTGGAGATACAAAACCGCAAGCTAAAATTAGCCAATTTAGCAGATTTTACTGTTGGATATTACATCAAGAATTTTGCACTTTGCAGGCATCGATTATGCTTACTGTCAGTCTGCTAGGGTCTGCTCAGGCCTGAGAGATACAAATTTTAGTGTTAGATAATGAAGGTCTATGAGGACATCTACAGTCCTGACTTTATTTTTATTTTTTAACGTAATTCATTTTTTGTGTCTTGAATGCACCAACTGCACATGCACCCAGACTTCAAAGAAGTAAAACTGAAATCAATACTCAACTGTTGCCGATATAAATACACTCTGCTATAAAAGCAGCAGAATCAAAGTTCTTTATTTAGAGAAGCCTAAAAATGAGATTTGGATATTTGACCTAAAATCTGTCTCAGTGGTTACTTTACTGATACTGTCATGACTGCAAATTTCCCACCACAATTTCTGCTAATTGCATCTCAGATCTTATTGTGGAAATTCACTTTACTCATTTTCAGCATTTTGCTGAAGGTGCCTTCATGTAATGGTTACAAAATCACTGGAGAGCCATGAAGTGTCCTGTGGATCTAAATGTGCACTGTGGGTCTTTCACCCATAAACAAATGGATGAAACAGAGTTCACCTGTGTTCACAGAGATTATCTAAATGTCCTACAAAGGAAAAAGCTGATATAATCACAGACAGCACTATAAGCCATAAATAAGAAAATATCAGATAATAAGATCATAATAGATAGAGACCTCTGCATCACCAGCGAGATTTTCTTTAACCGTAACCCACTTATTGTTTTTCTTTTTCCAAACTGCCAGCAATAAACTGCACAAAAATGATATTTAATGTATTTTTTAATATTTGTCAGAAGGGTTCATAAACACGGTTTGGGCTTTGAAGGGTTAATGAAAGCTAAAATGTAATGTGTACCTAATTTCACACATCACCATGGTTGCTATCCTGGTGTTATCATGGTAACATAAACTAAAGCTGAGGCTGATTTTAGTGAGACAAATAGATAATTGGTTATAACTGAGCAAACCAAGACTGTGACCTGATGATGGTGCCATTATGTAATATTAAGGTTATAGTTCATACGTTTATTGAATGAATATCTGGAAAAAAAAAATATCATAGCAAGTCATCTTATTTATGCTGATGTTTACTAGATTATTAGTAATCCTCTGTGTGGGGATCTATCTGTATTCTTATATTTGTCTTATTATTGCAAAGCAATTTCTTTATAAGGGTCACATATTCCTCTAAAATGCAGATTCCCACTCTGGTACTGGATAAATACATTATCAAGGATCATGAGATAACTGGACAGGAAACGAAACCTTTTCTCTTTTTTTTATATGTGCATCCATTTTCAGTTTCTTCGTGTTTTTTTTTAGGAACCTTTACCGAAACATTTTTAAAAGCTAGATCATAGCAGTGGAGATCATGGAGGGACTGGATAAAATCAGAGTTTTCACATCGACTTGTCTGCTACCACAAAGCTAATCTGAGACCAGTGCAGGTGGCATCATAATCTTACTGTTGCTCATCTCACCATGTCGTTATCTGTTTCTTTTTCATGTCCAGTGGAGAGACGTCTTGGGTTTGGTACGTCACTCGATCCATCTCAAATTATACAAAAGCCCCACTGCTGACTGCGCCGCTCTGTGCGTCTGCAATCATCCCATTTAAATCTGTCTGTCAACCTCTTCTTTGCAACATGTCCTTTGTCTGCAGTGCACCTGTTTCCTAACCTACTTTGTGTTTCACTGCTTTCCTCCCTGAAGAGAAATACATTTTATACCGGAGCGCGATGAATCAAGTCGCATTCACGTCCTGATTCACCAGCATTCACACACAAGGCCTGAAAGGCACAGTTACAGCAGATCAGCCTGGATGAATGCCACAGAAAATCGATTTCATTCATTGACTTGCTGCTTGGAAATTATTGATACAGTTATTGACTTATTGATAAGTTCATTACACTTCAATTTCCCTCCCTTCTTTGCTTCAATCCAGAGCGACTCACTGCTTCTGGATGACTTTGAAATCGCTCAACTATTTATGAACCACAGCCGGTAAACGCTTTTTTCTTAGGACCTCTCCCCCCCCTCTCCTCTTTCACACCTCTAGTTCTCTGTAACACCTTCATCAACTTCTCCAGAGATGACTCACCGATCCATCTGTTCTGGTCTGCCACCTCCTTTGTGTCTTCTTATCTGTCCAGCCACTGTGGACAACTCTTTGTGTGTCATTTGATCAGCCACTTACACCCTTTGTGTCAGTGTCTCTTCTCATGGACCCCATCTTCTCCTTGTCATCCATCTTCTTTCCCCTAAAGGTTACTGTTAGGTGAAATCTGGTCCAGTCACACATTCATATTTCTCTCCTTTCATGTCTACTCACAATAACAGATCAAAGACAACTTTCTTCTTTGCTGTTGCAGAGAAACCACATACCTGCACTTTGTTATTTTGCACACCAATTCACTTTAAATATCAAAGAAGGAAATTCAACTCATAGCCAAACACAATGAAAGCACAAACCCAAATACCAAGGAGTCCATCCTAATGCATTTAAAGAGGATGGAGATCATTAAAAAGAAGGTTTGCAGTCATATTACGGGTGGTTATGTGTTTTTTGTGCAGCAACAGCAAAAACGGCGCCCTTTGTAACAAAATGTTAAGTAGTTTTTTTGTGTGTTTGGCATTTTGTTGAAGTAGTTTGATATCTCTGATTGTCTGGGGGAAAATATCTTTAATCTCATGGAGAGGAAAAGGCCGTCCATGTAAAATGAATTGCTTAAAGGTTATGCAGTGAGGCAATGCTGGATTCTGGAGCTGGTTCCAGTTCTCCACCTGTGCTTATAAGGCATCTTTTTCTAGGCCACGTCACCGCGTGCCGAGAGCACAAAGTCACCAGTCAGAAGGCGCAGAGACCAAAGCACGCTGTCCAGACTCTTCAACCTGGTGAGCTCGCAGAACGTTTGCCTCTTTGCGTTACCCAGAATTCCCCCTTTCTGCCTGTAAACCTGGATTTCACGATCACTGCTTCCTGTTTGTGTTTGCTCAAATGCAACAGTGATGTTCTCGTCAGAGATCAGTGAGTAGGATGTAAATACGATCATTTCATCATCATGCTTTTACTGCAGCCTGTCATCATAATAAACTAACAAGCTTTAGAGCCACATTTTCACTTTTACATGTAAGCCCAAATTCATCCAATGCCATCTACCTCGATGTTTTTTGAGGCTTTATTTTCAGTGTGGATCAGCGCCACTAAATGCAACGTTTTTTTTGACAATCACCTCGTTCATGAACTTTCAACACTGTTTTAACCAAATATCTTCCCAGATTGCTCTTATCTGTGGCTGCGGCAGGAAAACTAATGTTTTTCTCAACCTCCTCATGTCCACTTCTTCTTCTCTCCAGGGAGAAGGCAAGTCCCGTGCACCCTCTAAACGCTGGAGCACCATCTTCTAAGCTCTCCACTGAGGACCAAACCGCAGATCCGACACTGACGAGACCAAAAGAAGAGACAGATACGCCTGCGGCAGACTCACGACCTCAAGAGATGTTAACAAACTAACACGATCCTCCTTTATCTGTAGACAGAGACACAACATTAGTGTAAAAATCCTCTTTTTATTTTTAATCCTACTTCTGAGGAATTATTTAGCTGTTTGTAAGAGGTTCAGTCATGCTTTTAGTAAAGTCTCCTACCATAAAAATCATTGTTTGATGGTGCTAGTGTCTGCTGTCTGAGGTTTGTTCATGGCAGGTGTTTGTTTCTTCTATGTCTGCTGTCGTCTGCATTTTGTACACGATTGATGCTTTATGGATCTCGCTGCTTCCTAGAAACACACAGCTCACACGACACACAAGCCAAACAAACTTTCACATGTGAAATCGTGACAGAGGGTGGTCCTGTTTCTGCTTGAGCATGTCACAAAGCCACACGTTTGTAAAATGCAACTGGAAACCTATAGAAGTAGTGGACTCTAATATTGTTTTTAACACCACTGCATAAGTTTTCTTTGCCTCAGTGTAATTAATCACCATGTATGATATTGATGCTTCCCAACTCTATCAAAACAAGATAAAAATGCCCTTTCGAATGCACTGTTTCACACCTGAGAAATGTGCTAAAACTATTCTGTTGTCTTTTCTGTAGCTTTTGCCTCATTTAGTGATTTTCTTTATCTGTTCTGTCGTCATTTAAGTTTTATGGTGATTTGTGTTTTTCCAGAGGATGGCTGACATGTTTTATAGCTGATGGTTAATTTGCAAGTGGTTCAAAAGGTTTAAGGATGAAGCAGCAAGTTGGCACGAGGAGCACAGTACTGTAGGACAGGATGTTGGATTCATGTGTTCTGACAAATATTTTGTGATTTATTTTTTTTTTGTTTGTAATAAATTACACTGCCACTCTTATTTCTACTTGATGTTTGTATGTTCACTTTAACTGAATGGTCAAAAGCACTGTAAAGATGAGATGGCTAATGTGTGGTGGTGCTACGGGAATAGGAACTGATACTTAAATAAGTGTTGTGTTTCCTCTTAATGTAAATTTCCTGTTTGTAATGTACAGCCTAACTTGCAATAAACACCTTTACTTTTTTCACATTTAAGAGTTATTAAATGTTTTAAAATCAGATCATTCCCTTGTCTTTGCTGCATTTTAATTGTTATGATTTACCAAACATATGATTCAAATGAGCTCTGAGCAAAAAATGTGACAACGAATGTGCACGCTAGCGTTCCTGCTGAACGTTAACCAGATAATAACACTTTCACGTCTGTGGTAAGGGGACAGTCTGCTAGGCTTAAAATGCCTGAAAACAAGTGGACACAACTAGTCGAATGCATAGACTGTATGTAAAAGATGGACTTTAGTCATAAAGATCAAGCCAGAAGTCCTTAAAACAGTTTTTTCTTTTCCTTTTAATAAGGTTTGATTTCATAGAAAGTGATGAGAAAATGGTTTTTAGATTATTTTGAACTCAGTTAAAAACTTTCCCGATGAGCTTCTTCTCAGTCAGTAGTTTCAAATATATGTGAAATATAGTCTCTGCTAGAGTTTAGGAGGAGGATAAAACACAAGACGCTTTAGAGCAGGGGTGTTCAACTCCAGGCCTCGAGGGCCGGTGTCCTGCAAGTTTTAGATGTATCCTTAGTGCAACACAGCTGATTTCAATGGCTAAATTACCTCCTGAAGTTGTCTTGAAGCTCTCCAGAGGCCTATAATGAACTAATCATTTGATTCAGGTGTGATGACCCAGGGTGAGATCTTGAGGCCCTTGAGGCCTGGAGTTCCCCACCCCTGCTTTAAGGCATGTTTACCTTATGCATGATAAGTCGCTGGTGTATGAGAGTATCTGCTGTTTATTGGTGTCTCAGTCAGACCGAGCTCTCACTCCTCATGAAGTTAGGAACAGCAACAAATTCTCAGAACAGGGCCTCACATTAGGACTATAATAACCATATGTTTTATTGTTTTATTATTTGCTTCGAGCCCTGTGTACAGGAGCTGCATGCAAAAGGATCTTTTGTTAAAAGGCTTGGCGTAATAAGCAAATGCTTCAGCCAATACCTTTTGATTAGCCTTGTCTCATGCTTTCTTGCTTTGTGGTAGATCTTTGTTCTGTCTTCACTGAGATATTTAAATGCTAATCAATCAAATCAAATCATATGATGATGTCACGGTGGTTACGTTCTTGAAGAAAAACATAACCACCTATATACAGTCTATATTCTTAACCCTCCTGCCTTCTTGGGACCTTTTTGTGCCACTGCTATGTGTTAAATGGCTGCCATTTCCACTGTGTTCAGTGGAATATAACCAAACTTGCCACAGGATAGTTTTTACCTGTCAATGTTAATATTCCAGTGTGAATTCCTTAAATCAGCCTAAAATGGCTGAGCAGCAGAAATCCCCACACCCATCACCCTGGGGACCATTTTCTGCCCATTGACTTCCATTATAAACGCTATTTTTCAACCCCAAATTATCATCATATGATTTTATTTTTTCTTCTTTTCTTGGATGTCAATGAAGACTCAGGGCCTTGAAGTTTTAATTTTTAAATTGCAAAAAAAATGCAAAAAAGATAATGGCAGGTCAAAATGTATGTTGGTGCCAATCTTTGGTCCATCTAAAGGCCTACTTATAATGACAATCACATATTACTTCAACTGGTTTTTTGTGGAAATATTTAGTTTCGTTTTTTGGTTTTTGGGGCTTATAACACAGGGCGCTCATGTAATAACACTGGGATTTGAAGGGTTAAAACAACGAAAATATAATTAAAACTTTACATGAATATTTCAGGGAGAAGTAGTTTTACAAGGTTGGCTAATTTAAAGTGGAATAAAATATGGATATATGGTCTTTTTATGGCGTGGCTGAGAATGGTCCCTAGGGTGATGGGTGTGAGTTTTTTAAAGGATGGCAGGAGGGTTAAGGTTGAACAGACCATAAAAATAGCTGCACTTCTAAAGCTTTATGCCTTTTTCCATTTAAGTAATGCAAAAAACAGTATAAAATATTGTATAGTGTCATGTTTCGCTGTGTGGCAGGCAGGATGAGGACCCAAATCCAGGACTTGGCACACGGAAAAGTAAAATTAAAACGGCAGCTCTATTTCCCGGAAAAACTCTACACTGAATACAAGAAAACGAAACCAGAAACATAAAACCTAGGGAAGCACACTACAACAGAGAACTTGGAGAATACTAGGAGCGCCGAAGACTCACACACAGCACTTAGCACTGACAGTATGACGTGACAACAAACAGGGGAAGACTGAGGGCTAAAATACACAGGCAGGATAACGAGACGACGGGGAACAGGTGGAAACACAGCTGGAACTAATCAGACATAAAGAGACAAGGGGACGCAAAACTAGATACACTGACATGAGACAAGGACTATCAAAATAAAACACAAAGCATGAGACATAAGCAATTTGACACAGAGACGTGGAAAATGACAGGCTCAGAACAGAAATGACTGTTTTAGTACCATTGGCATGCTTGCTGCTGCATTCGCTGTAAGTTATCGTGCCTCACATCACACATATTAAATTAATCATTAGTTTAATGTAAACAAACAACACAATAGTTCACACAGACACACTACACAAAGATAATGTACACAAAGTGTCCCTAATAATAATGTAGAAAATGAGCTGTTCATTGGTTCCGTTCCAATTTATCATGCTTACTTCCTATTTTGTTTCTATTTTGTCCTTGAGCACATGAATGTATGAAATATAGTGTGCTCTGTATGTGTATGTGTTGTATGTGTGTTGATGCTGAGGTACATTTGCAAGTATGCATAGAGGCATTGTGCAATTGTGAAATACCTTATGTTAAACTATTCATTTGTACAAAGGGCAGGCTTATAAGATTTCTTCTTGCACCGCTTCCCGTTATTATGAAGTTATATATTCTAACGTCTTAAATAAACTCAAATAAATAAAGAAATATAAATTTCTAGTACTATGAAAGAAAAAGAAAATTACATTTCTGCTCATTTAAGCTCATTTAAGGTAAGTAATAGCCTTCTACTGGAAGATTTGTAACCATACTTCATAAATTTTCAATATTTTACCCATTAAGAGTCTTTGTTGAATTGCCAAATTGTTTTAAAAAATTACAAAATTTGACCCTGTTACCTTCTTGCAGCTTAGAAGGCTTATAGTTTGACCTAGCAGCTCAAAAACTGAGAGGAAAAAAAAGTAAACTGATAAGCCCCTGTTGTAACTCAGCGATGATCCATGCCATAAAAAGCTCCCAAACACTGCTGAAATATTCTCTCGAGGCCAGTCGTCTACGTCAGACGATAATCCCAATATCAAAGTCTTTTGCAGAGTGAAAAAAACAAGATCTCAACTACATCAAGCAGGACACTCTGTCCTACATTTAATTAAACACTAAACAAGGATGAGTCATCCTCGTTAGACTCCCTTGTCAATACTGAGAAGTGGGAAAAACAGTGTTTCTCATCATTAGAAATAACGGTGAGATAGAACTTTTCATGGACTACTGCCTCTAAAAGCAGAATAATCACTGAGCTGCTTATTCTCTGAATAATTCAACAATTGGCTCAGAGGTCTATAATCCATGTTACGTCACGCACATTTGAGCACTCATATAAAGAGCAAACTGTACACTCAGCCAGTTCATCTTCACAGTTAATCCAGCCATACAAGTGTCTAATGTGACAAAACATTACTATAAAATGATTTTTAACTGTACTGCAGTAACATTTCTCTCTAAGCTATAGGGCTCTGCAAGCCAAAAATGTGTATTTTCTGTGTTATGTCATTTCTTTCTTTGATGGTCAGGACCTCATGTTTGCTATTTCTATAGACTATCCCTTCTGAAAACACCCAAATATATTAATCAGCAGTCCCATTCACTGGCATCTCTAGATCATGTTATCACAGATAGTGTAGTTTTTGACTAGAATGGCTTGATGCAGTGTTGAGCTACAGAGACCTCTTGTGCCCCGTCATTGTGCTGCAAGGCAGCATTCTAAATGTGTTCTAATGGGGCAAATACTATATCCAAAAGCAGCACCTGTTTACTGAAATTTGAATTTCAGAATTTCTCCACTATAAAAAAAGCAATATGTTCTTATGCACACAACTCAGCAGGTGACTAAGAGCCAACAAACAGTTATTGAGACTGTTATGAGAATGACCATAAATGACCCAGGTTTTAAGATGAGCCTAAAGCTCGATTTAGACTTCTGCAGGAAAGCTGCATCCTAACTTACGTCGTAATCAGAAACTCCTTTTAGCCGTCCATCACATTTCCATGCCATTGAAGTCGAGGCAGCCTGCATCAACCCGATGTGTAGTTATTTTTTTCAGGAGGTGCACATCAGGTGGTGCACATCAGGCTACATGGAAGGTTACAGTGAAGGGTTAACATTGTAGATTTCCCAATGAAGCATTATTCATGCATTAGTCTTCTACAATTAGCTACAATGAAAAACTAGTGTTCAATAAACTTGTAGCATTGTTAAAAAAAAAACATTCTAGTATGTTTCAGATCAGCCTCAGTGTTCTAGAATGTTTCTAAAATGTTTCTAAAATGTTCTAGAATGACCATCAATGTTTAGAATGTTGCACACTGGTTTGTTCTAGAATGATCACCAATATACACAGCACTTCAGCATTGTTTAAAACATACATTCTAGAACAGGGGTGTCCAACTCCGGGCCTCAAGGCCTCAAGTTCGACACCTGTGTTCTAGAATGTGCCGTGCTCTAGTAAGTTTAGAATCAGTCTCAGAGTTCTAGAATGTTTCACATTAGCATCTGTGTTCTAGAATGGCCATGAATGCTTAAAAATCAACTTCTGCATTCTGGAATGTTGCACACCGTTGTTCTAGAATGGCCACCACTATCTACACACTAGTGCTCTACGACAATCTCAGCATTGTTTAAAACATGAATTCCAGATTGTTTCAAATCAGCCTAAGGGTTCTAAAATTATCTGCAATGTTTCTTTAAACCTCAGTGTTTTATGTCCTCCAAAAACACACAGCAGTGTGGAATGTTGCTTAAAAATCTTTTAATATTGACCAGTGGGAAAATGCCGCATATACAGTACTTTTCAAATACTTTTAGATAAGAGGCTATTCATCTAAAAACATTTCTAACTCCTCAAAAATGTAAGATTTGTTTATGTTGGTCAAATTTCCACTAGGAAGGGATTTTTCTTAACCGATGAAAGAAACTGCAAGAATCCACTTTAGTTGTGGATTTATTGGTGTTTACTGCATTCTTTCGTTTTAGAAAAGTACCAAACAGTCGACTGGTCACTCCTAAAATAATGTCTCCCTCTGGTGTTCATTTTGTTTTTTTTAAGTCTAATCATAGCCTCCTTCACTTACATCAACATCTCTAAGGACCTCATACTGATAGCAAAAATAAATGGTTCCCAAATACAACAGAGGAAATTAACAAAATCGACTCCAGTCACCGGAATTACTTTTTTTTTTTAAGTCAACTGCCTTTCCCAGTTATATATTGCTTTTGTTGAACCACTTGAATTTAAACTGATAGTCTCCACCTCAATCATATCTTAATAGCTTGATTTAAAATCCACTGTGTTAGCCTAAAATGGAAAAATTATAAATCAGTGTTCACACCCTGCAAGCCTAAATGTAACTGGTAGAGCTCGTCTCACAGGGAAGACGATCACACTTATCTACTAGAAACCCAAAGTCACCTGTTTCAACCTGGAAAAGATGCTAAACTTCATATAAATCTAACAAGCTATTCGGGAGCCCAGTGTTAGCCTCTCAGGTGCCAATACACTGACTGGCTTTGTCAGCAACTGCTAGATAAAGCTGTAATCTCATCACCATTGATTTTAAGTTTCTTTCTTGAGAAGTCATTTAACAAAATATTTAAAAATGGCCTCAGTGCTCTAAAATAACACACAATATTAAAATGAGCCTCGGTGACATGTTTTAAAATGATCACAGATCACCAAAACCAGGAAACAAAACTACTTTTATTACCATGATTTTTTTTTCTTCACATAAGTGACATCAGCATGGCACGGGAAAAAAGCATTTTTATCCTTGTGTTAAAGGTCAATGGCAAATAATTTATGTGCAAAATGCGAGAAATACATTCACAACACTGCTTGGTAGAGTTTTAAGCATCACTAAACAAAAACTGAGCCTATGTGACGCTGCAAAATGAAAAAGGATCACTTGAAATTAGAATTTTTTTTCTCATGTTTTTCAAAATAACCATGGCCTGTAAATAATGCACATGTAATGGACAAAACTGAAGCAGTGGCTCAAAGATTTGTTGCGTTATACATTTCCATCTTTTAAAGTGTTTATGTACATACAGCAGAAAGCTGACAAATCCTTTGGGATCACCAACACTTTAACTGATTACTAATTATCTGATCAAACTCGGAAAATATCAGTTTTACTTTTCATGTCTTTATTGAACACATTGAGTAATCCCACAGTGTTTATTCTAAAACGGTAAGTAAACTATTGAATTTATTTAGTTGGACAAACATTAACAGCATTGAGGCCAATAATATTTCCTGTTTTACTGCATCTTCCCAAACTCTTCTAAGCATCAGATTTAGAACTGCCGCTATAAACGTATTTACTCTCTCAATGCCTGCAAAGCATCCAGTTGGTGGATGGTAAGACTGACTTTTGTCTCAACTGTGCTCAGAAAATTATTACAGAACTGTTTTGGAACATCCATCTGGTCTTTTGCAAACTTATTTACTTAGCAAAATCCTTCCATTAACACTATTTGTTATTCAAAAGTTTTCTGTATATCTTTTAATTATTTTAGTAAGTGTAGATATATTGTTTGCAGATATATTGTGGTCTCTGTGGCCTTTGGAAAAAAAAGAGTAGTGCCTGTCCTATATTTCCACTTTATATAAATTTCAGAAAAGGCTTTGTAAGTAATCAGACTGTGTACACATTTGTTTATAGGGATAAGTGCCTCTACATCCCACAAGTCAAATCTCATTGCCTTAATTGGAACACCTGACTCCAAGCAGCTTTTCTGAGAACTCATTAGCACAAAGGTTCGCTTATTCTTTCCATCCAGCACTGAGTGATTGCTCAATGTTTCATAAATAAAAGAATGAAAAGTATAACTGCTTGTGTTCTTCGTTTATTCAGATTGTGTGAAGATCGGATGACATTTCATGGCAATTTAAGCAAAATCCTTCTTCAAACTTTACAGTAAGTGCTTTAAATCACCGTTTTCCACATAAACGTTTAATTTCAGGTAAAGCTCTCGCTGGCCTCCTCTTTAAAAACGTGACTGCCAGGGTCCAAGTTTTGCGTCTGGGTTCTTAGCTCAGCAACTATCCCAGAAACACTACCCAAAAGCCCACCCATCCCATCCTCTATCTCCTTATGAAAATCCACTTCCTCAACTTTCACCTGTCCTCCAGTGGGGAGAAAGGCTTCCCCTTCATCAAATCCATAACTGTAGCCATCATCCATATCTGCTGCTGCGCTTGCACTGTTGCTGTTCGCCGAGGAGCTGGAAGCAAGTCTCTCACATCGGGCCTGATGTCTCAGGAAGCTGTCTCTCCAAATGACTTTCTTCCCACAGAGGCTGCATTCATAGGGCCGCAGCCCTCCGTGGGTTTTAAGGTGCTTAGTGAGATGGTGCTTCATTTTGAAGGACTTTGTGCAAACAGGACACCCAAAGGGCCGTAAATTGAGGTGCTGCATCTTCACATGCCGGTCACGCATACTCTTCAGGGTGTAGGCTTTCCCACAGTGGCAGAAGTGTACTTTGCCCGTGTAGGGCGCAGCAGCGAGGGACACTGAGGATGATGAAGATGGGGTTGGAGGTGAAGGGGGCGGTGGAAATGCAGCAGAAGATGAGGACAAATGGCGACTGGAGGTAGGGGTCAAAGAGCCACCCTGCCAATTCACCTCCGCGCCCGCCACTGTAAAGTCAGGAGACACGGGGACCAAAGGCCGCTGGGAAACCTGTCCTGTGCCATCTTCAATCTCATCGTAAGTGCCTCTCCTATAGGTCGCTTCTGTGAAACATTCAAAATCCACATCCTCCTCTTCATCATCCTCATCTTTACTGCAGCTGCCGCCCTCTCCTTCCTGAGGCCTCTGCTCTTGCTGAGACCAGGCACCTGTTTGCCACTGAAGCCTCGCTGAGGACGGGCAGGAAGGGTCTGGAACTGCGTCACCTGTTTGGCAACCATGAAGACTGGGCAGGTCTGTGGCTGGATCGCTTCCTACCAAATCTCTTTGCTTCATCACGTCTGCACTCTGCTTCCCTGCAACATGTCCAGCTTCATCATTTTCATTTGAAACTGAGTGAAAGTCTGCTGAAGACAAGAAGGAACAAAAGCACAGTTTATTAAATTCACTGGGAAAATGCACAAAGAGAAAGAATATATGACCCAGCTATCTGGTCAGATTCAACATTATTTATATTTATATCCACTGCTGACGTAAATCAGAATTTCACTAAATTGAAACCAATAAATAAAATATTTAAATTCTTGTATTTATTTTATAATATATAAACATATTAACTTTCAGTAACATTTACAGTAAATGTCAGGGCACTGCTGTCAGTCCAAATCATCCCCACAAAAGCTGCAAATTTCTTTATATTTGGAAAAAAACTGCTGTTCAAGAAAAGTAAAAATCCTAATAACAAATAGTGTCTAAAAAGGATTCTTTAATGCTGTTCATATTTGTCCATCTTACCACAGTGTCCCATTTGTGCAAAGCCTTCCTTCTTCCCCGTCTCTTCTCCTACTCCTTCATCCGCCTCAATCTCTCTTCTCTCACTCCTCCTCTTATCCTGCGTCTCATCACCATCCCCACTCTCTCTATTCTTATCGAGTGGTCGATCAGAGGTCTGTGGTGCCCCCCGCTGTTGAAATCTGACTTTCTGCTTTAAAGCCTCAGCACCCAAAAACCCCCCATGGTGCCGGGCATTGTGTCCAGGTCCGTCATGAGTAAAGTGACTCGTCTTAGCATTGCACGATACCCATGTCTCCTCGCAGCTGGTGTAATCAGTCTCCACATAGCCAGGAAGGCTGTCCAGCTGTGAATCAGCCAAGTGCTGGGCTGACGAGGGTCGAGGGCGTCCCCATCTTGAGAACTGCTGTGGGCGTCTCCATGTAGCCAAAGGAGGCAGTGAATCTGGCTTCTTCTCCCTCCTCCTTCCCTCCCTTTCTGCATACAGGCACTCCGTGCTGCTCGGGGACTGCTGGCGAGATGCAGAGCCGGGGTGAGCTGCGGCGGCAGCCTCCCCAGAGGCGCCCTCTGCTAAGGACCGAGGCCTCTTCAGGATCTCGGTGCATTTGTCCACGATGTGCCACATCTGGAGGAAACTGGCCACGGTGACATAGTTGACGATATCGTCATGCACGATGCTCAGCTGGCCAGTGTACGCAGAACTCAGGACGCTCTCAAAGGCAACTGGGTCCATGACTGAGGGCAGGGAGACAGTTGTAACATTTTTCAGTAACACCTGTGAAGAGACAGAAACAAAGACACACTTTGACATCTGGACTAAAATATACACATAAACAGGTTTTCTGCCAGTGTTTTACAAACCCAGTGCATTTACAAAAACAAACTGTTGCTCAGTTTGTTATCCATTTTAAACATAGAAAAACAGCTAAAGAAACTATAAGGGAGGCTTAAGACACCTGCTTTTTATACAAAAGCTAGGTTTCCGCTAACTGGAGTCACTGATGTGGACATTTCCACCATGTTTGTGCTGTTTGATGAAATTATCTGAGCTACTGTGAGGTACAGACTACCCAAGGATTTTCTGCTTCAGTTTTGGCGAGTGAAATTCAAGTATTTTATCATAACCATCAGCTTATGTTACTACGTATTAATTAGCAGGTATCTTTTTCAGTGGATTGCACTCCAACAGTTAATAATACAGCTTTTAAACATGTTTGCCAGCTGTGGCCAAAATGTAAATATTAAAGCTCAAAATGTGGAGTAGAAAACATGTGGGTGATATGCTCATAAAGGCTGTGAAGTGGTGTCTCTCCCTTCGTCTCTTGTCACCCACTCTACATGCAGAGATGATTTTAGGTATTCTAATAGTGCTATATTACTGGAGTGCAACATCAGACAGTAAACCCCAACAACTTCAACCCTGCATTAATATGCTCTGCCCTACCTGATCATGAAAGTAAGGTGAGGATGCAGCGAGGACACAGCGGTGAGCCCTGAACACTTGACCTTGCACCTGGATGGAGAGATCGCACAGCCTGCCTTCCTCCCGCTGCCGGTTCAGATTGTCCAAAACAGCTGCTCTGGCGCCTGGGAAGCACACCTGGACCGTCAAACCGGCCGGAGCCACAGACCCACTGCAGGTCGGATCCATGGTCAGAGAAACCTAGAGGAAAGGCACAAAAGTTGTCAGTTGTTTTCTCATATTTTACTACACATGTAGTTATTATTTTTCTAATCCACACTTATACATATAATGCATTATAGACTAATATATGTTTTGTTACGCCATTAAAATATGCAATAACACTGTCTGGTTTCCACAAAAGAAGGCTGATAACATTCACCGCAGAAAAGATCAGCTGGTACATTAATCTATTATCCTCTGATTGATCTTTAATTGCTTACGAGTAATTTCATGAAGACCAATTTTACCTCATCATTTTACCTCAAATGTCAGGTAAAACGCTGCTAATATCAGTGTTATGGAAAATATGCTGTTTGGTTCCTGTACCGAAGAACTCAACACTATCAGGGCTTAACAACTATTGACTAGCTCCCTCACACCAGAGACTTGCCTGGGCCCACCGGTGAAGTAGTCTAGGAGGAATTGTCTACCTCTGAATGTGAATAAGACCACAGTTACGGTGACTAACTTCAGAAGGAAGAGGGCAGCTACATAGCCAAGACCTATCCTGGGACAAGGTGTTGAAGTAGAGGGCTACTCCAGGCATCCAAATCAGGAAAACCAACACAGATTGTATACAAGAAGGGTAATAGGAGACTCTATTTCCTAAAGAAACTGAGATCCTTCAAAGCATCCAACAAAATGCTGCAGATCACCCAATTTTAGACTTTGCTGAAGTCTGCTGGGGAGCTGGTGACTCCAACATACTGAATAAACTGATCAGACAGGCTGGCTCTGTGACTGGCTGCACACACGACACTTACGAAAGAGCTGTGATCGAGACGAGGCCACTGAACAGTCTGCTATCCATCATAGATAATCTTGACCACCCTCTGCAACACTTACTAAACAGACAGCAGAGCCTGCCTCAGATACACTGCCACAAGGAGAGATATACAAAATCTTCCCTTCCACATGCCATCACACTCTATAATTCAATACATCCGCCTACCAGAAAGCCATCTGCCAGATAATCCGGGTGTTATCTTTAATGTTCAATTTAAGTGCTGTAACGATAGCATTTCCCGAATATGGGATAAATAGGGCTGATTTATTAATAACCACCTGTGTTCATCCCGAATAATTTACCACCTGGTGATTACTGCTCACGTCGATGCTCTACTATTTCACCATCTACTTTTAAAGGCGGCACTCACACGATGAAGGGCTGAAGACATTCGCTCCTTAGTTTTTGGTTCATTGTTTATATTCCCTGGGTTAAGCTAGCTTTTAGCTACATTAGCCAGTCAACAGTTAGCCCAGTAAACGTTAGTTTAATGACTTTACCTTCGATGAGCCGAGATTTTGTTGTTTTACATGGAGCCTCGCTGACTATTTGCAGCAAAACGTCACTGGTAAACTCCACATGCTAACCGCCATCTCAAAAAAATCACGCTAATAAAACGAGACTAACGGCAGCCTGCCCGCAGGCGCAGCTGCTGCTTATAGCCAGTTGACTAAGCAGCATCCTCATACGGTGTGAGTGGGTGTTTAGTGTAAACGTCGGTTAGAACTGTCACGAAACGCCATCACACGTTAACCTGTTGATTCACCTGCCGCTGAATAAACAATAGCTGCATGGACAATTATTAAACGTTACTGACAGACCCATTGTTACATGTATTGACAGAGCCCAATCCCCGAGAAACTGGCTGCAATCCAGCTGGAGGCCCAGCAGGGGGCGCTCCGGAGATATTCAATTAGCTGACAGTGCAACACGGATAAAACAACAGCTTCTAGACAAAACGGTCAATGTGTAATTTAATTTTCGCATATCTCATCGATAATGGGCCTGTACTGAAATAAAACGATGTTCCTGTCCTTTAGTTAGTCCTCACAGAGAAGCTTATGCTGCCCAAAAGCTAGCATTTTACTAAGACACACGTTTCTACAAGCGTTAAATAAACAGTGGAAGAAAAGTTAAACCGCAACAGAAAACAACATGTGTGATGGTTGTGGTGGTTGAACGGGACGCTGCCAGGAGGTTAGTTGCTAGAAATTCTCAGCTACTGGTGGATTCATGCCCAAAAGTAAAATGGCGGATGCAGTAAAGCGGCTCATAGTGCTGTGAAAATAAATAAAACCGCCAACGTTTATCTCCAAACAAAATATCATAAAAATTTCAAATTTTCCTCAATGAAGTTTACACTTTTAAAAATGCAAAAGATAAAATGAAAATGAAATACCCCCACCCACCCCTTGCACCTAAATAAAGTTCAAGGTTCAAGGTTCTTTATTTGTCACATGCATAGTTATACAAGTATAACACACAGTGAAATGTAGCCTGACACGCTCCTCGACATGTGCAAAAACTGGGGGGGTGTAGAGGAAGAACATTTTATATATATATATATATATATATATATATATATATATATATATATATATATATATATATATATATACACACTGGGTGAATGTGCAGTAGTAGCAGCAAGCAGGTGAATTCTGTACATTAATATGAATAGACATCTGACTATTTTACAGGATAGACAATATAAACATTAAAATTAAAGGAATTTGGAATGTACATTGTGCCTTGGTTTAGAGTGTCTGGAAGAGAGTCCTGTCTCAGTCAATTATAGATGATGTGAGAGGGCGGGTGTGTGTGTTTAGGGCACGGATGGCTTGGGGATAGAAGCTCCTCTTGAGTCTCTCTGTCCTTGCCCGGAAGATGCGGAACCTTCTACCAGATTGCAGAAGTTGGAACAGTTTGTTGCCAGGATGGGACGGGTCCTTCAGTATCTGCGCTGCTCTAGTCCGGCATCTCCTGGTGTGTCCTGAAGCAGGGGGAGAGCAATCCTGCAGCAGCGTTCTGCTGTACGGATCACTCTCTGGAGAGCTTTTTGGTCCTTCACACAGCTGTTCCCGAACCACGGTGTCATGTTCTGTGTGAGGATGCTCTCCACAGCGCCTGTATAGAAAATCCTGAGGATCTTTGGAGGGACCCTGAACTTCCTCAGTTGTCGTAGGTGATACAGGCGCTGCCTAGCCTTTTTGGTCTGGACCTGAATGTGGGCAGCCCATGTCAGGTCTGAGGAGATGTGGACACCAAGATACTTGAAGGACTGCACCCTCTCCACTGGAGCTCCATTGATGATAATGGGCTTGTAGTCTCTGTGCTGACCCCTTCTGAAGTCCACCACCAGCTCCTTGGTCTTGCAGACGTTCAGCTGGAGGTGGTTGTCCTGGCACCACGATGCCAGATTCTTCACTTCATCCATGTAGGCCGCCTCATCGTTGTTGGAGATGGCACCCAACACCACTGTGTCGTCAGCAAACTTCACAATGGTGTTGGAGCCATGGGTGGCCACACAGTCTGAAGTGTAGAGGGAGTAGAGCAGTGGCGAGAGGACACATCCCTGAGGTGCTCCTGTGTTGATGGTGATGCTGTTGGAGAAGCACCTGCCCACCCTCACCACCTGAGTTCTGCCAGTGAGGAAGTCAAACACCCATGCACACAGACGGCTGTTAAGTCCCAGATCCCTGAGCTTTGTGAACAGTCTGCAGGGCACTATTGCGTTAAACGCTGAACTGTAATCAACAAACAGCATTCGCACATAGTTACCCTGTTTCTTGTCCACGTGGCTGAGAGTGGTGTGTAGGACGTGGGCGATGGCATCCTCTGTGGATCTGTTGGATCTGTAGGCGAACTGCAGCGGATCTGTGGTGTCTGGGATGGAGGAGGAGATGATGTTCTTCAGCAGCCTCTCAAACACCTTCATTACTACCGAGGTCAGTGCAACTGGCCGGTAATCGTTCAGGGATGAGGGTTTGCTGTTCTTGGGCACAGTGATGATGGTGGATCTTTTGAAGCATGTGGGGACCACAGACATCAAACATCAAAATTATTATAATTTTTTTAAGTTTCCACAAATATCTAATGGTAAAACTCAATGTGTAATAAACACTGGGAAATACATTAAAATAATTTCACGAAAAATTCCTTCACTGTAGCCTACTGTAATTTTAACTGGATTTTTTGAGTCACCTCCCATTAGCGCCCCCTATAAAACAAGAAGTCCAGAAAGTGGAAGCTCTCTGATGCCCTGTATGAATCAACATGGAGTTAAATTAAAGGGCCATCTCGCCCTGTTCTCGTTTTCTTATTTATCATTTTCCATTTAATTTGCTTCCAACGCACACCGGGATCCCTGCAGCAGGTTTGAGGCAGGGTTAAATGAGCATCAGTTTAAAAAACCGTACAGAAGAGGCTCAAACAGCTGTCACATGCAGCACCTGCCCTGTCTCACACACGCTTGGCTGTTTTTACCGCAGTGCATCTGCAGCAACAGCCTCTCAACAGAGGTGCCGCTGTGGCGCAGGAAAAAACACCGTTAACTGAGCACTGGACGGATTTATTTGAGGGTTGTGTGTATGTTTTTTTTAATTGCGTGTCTGGTTTATATGCCTGCGTGTGCGCTCACGCAGTTTGACCTGCAATGCCAACGCGAACGAAACATCTTTTCTCCGAGCACGGGGTCATTAGATAGCTGAAATTATACAAAAAAAAAATATAGCTGCCATCGCAGGAGAGGACAGTATTTTTCTATATTTTTTCCAGGAGAGACGACTCTGCTCGAGGAGAGGAGGCCTGATCAGGACAGTGGCTCTGATTTCATTGATCCGATTAAGGATAATTACCATTAGACCATTAGACTGGTCTCTATTAAATACTGGTAGCGTGTACCCTGTAAAAGGTAGCCATTTGTTTCCTGCCGTAGAGCATGCAAATTGATTATAAATGCACTGGCATGTAAATGTATTGTTGACGTTTATTCAGTAGCTGGCATGTTGCACTCTTGAACACATTCATTTTAACCTCGTAAGCGTCTATACTCTCTGTAATTTTCCAACATTTAGAGCGGAGCATGCCCCAGGGAGGTCTACTGATTGCTCTCTGCATCTCATATTAAAAGGACCTCAGGAAAAAAAAATCATAACCTCAGGGTGCGGATCTGGGGAGCACTGTGAGTTAACAGATATCTGGATCGTTTCATAAGCTATTTGATTATTGATAGCAGAAAAGGTCACCGCGTGGATGCGGGAGGCCAGTGGGTGTGTAAATTGGGGGAACTGTCTCAAAAGGAGCAATAATTTGTGGCAATAAATTCTGCAACCAGAATTCTGGAAACTGTTGCCGGCTTGAGCCAAAGACCTGAGTGGTTCCACGGGACATTACATTTACGCGTATACGGTTTGCACTTTACAATGCATGTTTAGCTGCTAGTTGTCACCAACACATGACATCAGCCTGCACTTAAAAAAAAAAAAACAATACAGATAAGCTTCCTGAAATCTACAAGAAAACATTTGCAAATATCCATCCTGCTATTGCAAACTCGGAGGTGCTCAGTGCGTGAGTGTCACTAGGCTCCGTGAAAGCTTCAAGAACCATTTTAGGGTTGTACTTTTTGAGGCCCCTCCTTCGATAAAACATCTGGAGTTATGGCACTACTACGTTTTCTGCTATTTTCCTTCCTCTGCACGCTGTTTGGTGAGTGGGCGGGATTCCTGGCAGTGTTTTGCTATGACACCTTGTTAACCCAGGCTGATGACATCTCTTCTTTTCTTGTAAACAGTGTACCAGTGTCACGGGGCCTGTGCAGAGGTGGACTCGGACACTGAAGCTGTAGCAGGCAAGGGTTTTAAACTGGGCTGCATCTCCTGCAAAAGAAGGAGTGAGGTGAGAGGTGAAGCCAGCGTCGAATGGTACTTCAGGCCAAAAGGGGAGGCTGACTTTTTTCTGGTGAGTGTTTCCATGAAGTGGGATTTATGGCCCTGCAGATCTGGGTTTCCTCCCATCTTTTTTTAAAAAAAAAAAATAAACATTTATTAGAAGAAGGAACAAAGTATAGAAGTAACTTGCTGCTTTATTTATATAAAATAAACACTGTTCAATATATTTTCAGGGGAGACGACAGTAGGAATATGATTGTGGAACTGCATTCGTTTTCAGTTTAGAAACTTACATTTGTGAATCTGAAATTTGGCACAGAATTAAAAAAAATCAGATTAATCTGAAATTCACAAGAGTTTGCGTTATTGTCTTGATGGAGTCCAAATAAAATATCTTTCCAAACCAATCGGGAATCACTTACATAAACGTAAACATGCTGTTTCAGTAGGCAGGAGTAGAGGTAAAGCTAAAATAACTGAAAGACAAACTCATGTAAGATTACATAATGTCAGGTTTGAGTCTTTTTAAGGACACTTTCGGTAGGATAAAACCAGTGGAGCACTTTAAAGGATGCTTCTTTCACCTTGTTAATAAAGTAGAAGAAAATAACTGCAAAAGCCAGAGCTTCTTCCAGTTACTATCACACAAAACGATTTCAGTACATTTGAAGGAGAAGCAATATCCTTCAGGAAAAGAGCTCTCATTTCCTAATTGCAGTTTTGATGATGGAGATTAAAACAAATTTTAGTCTTCCAAGATCCTCACTGTGCATCGCTGAACTGGATGACATACACGTCAAGAAGTGGGCCGGTGTTGCACCAAAAAGATTTCTGATGTTTCTGATGTATGTATGTGTAATAGCTCCTCGTGTTGGTAAATTAACTGGATTTATGAAGATGTTATCTATAAAATAATACCTAAATTCTAATCAACCCAATCCTTTTTGGCCAATTTAATAATATCTTTACAGAACTATGGTGCTATTTATGCTTGTTGCAATTTCTGCAAAATCCCTTGAAAAATACATTTATGTCAATGACACACAGCGAAGCCGCTACCTCTGCTGGACCTTAAATTCTGCTTTGTACACAACAAGCAGCACTGCTGACTATATGGGAGGTTTGGAGCAGGAAGTCTTAGTCATGCAAGCATCCATAAAATCAAACTTGTGGGCTACTTCTCTCAGGATTTGAGCTATTTATATATGCACTTATATATAGTGCACACCAAAGCTCTCCTCCTTCCTGTCGCTCTCACTTACTCGCACATAGACACCTACAGTACGGTCCTCAGTCACATAATAGCACCCAGTGATGAGACCGTCATGAGCTTCAGATGGGAATCAATTGGAACATTTTACTCCACTGAAGTCATCAAAGTGTCAGAGAGAGCTCTGCTGACCTTGTGCTGGATTCTCTGTTTGATGCCGCAGTGCATGCTGTGTTAATGTAGCCGTGGATGTATTTCAGTATAGTAGTGTCTGAACGGTCGTTTTATAATTTACAAAAATATGCCTGAACAGTTTCAGGGGAAAGTGTGTTTCATATGGGGTGACTGGGGGTGTAGACAAATTTAAATCGGAGGCAACACATCCATCTACAATATGGTAACGAGGTATTTTCCTCTCACATGATATCCATTTGGAGCTGTCAAGTGTGTTTACTTAACCAATTAACTGAAAATCTAAAAAATGGAGTATGTTTTTTACTCATGAACCTGGACATTTTTTTCATTGTTGCTTCCAATTTGAAATCAAACAATCAGGGTACAGCTGAAGTGTAGACTTTCTGCTCTAATTCAAGGGTTTAACAAACATTTAGCAATAAATGTTTACGAGTTACTGACAGTTTTTACACTAAATCCTTGATTTTCAAGAGATATGAAACACATTTCCAAAATAATAATAATAATAATAATACATCGTAGCCTAAATAACATAATAGCTCATTGGTGGATGTTCATATTAGACACCGCCAAAGTTTCAGCGTTTTTAAAAGTAACACCTGTGAGCCAAATGCTCTGTTTCTGACAGTTTCTTCTACCCTTGGCTCTGTGTGATGTCATGGAGTGCGTATATCCCAATAGAGTCATCTCAGACACCTGGTATTAGCTGTGAGAACAGAAGCTCCACCCACAACTGTTCCGATCTTCTGTTTAGGGGGGGACAGCCAATCAGAAATAAGTTCTCTTTAAGGGGGGAAACAAACTGAGCGGCTACACCAAGGCCCAGAATAACATAAATAATGAAAGATTAATTTTAACCGTCACTCATGCAAAGGTGTTGCATAAGAATATGTAACTGGTAATGAACACAACCTTAAATGATCTCTGTGTCGTCCAGATGTACACCTACAATGAGGATGGCCCCACCATTGAGAGTGACCAGTTTGAGGCTCGTGTCGACTGGAACGGAAGCAAAAGGAGCAGAGACATTCAAGATGCGTCCATATACCTGTTAAATGTCACCTTCAATGACTCGGGCACTTACCGGTGCTTTTTCAACCGCATCCTCTCCTACGAAAACTACGAGTACAACGACGTTGTCAGCAAAGTGGTGCACCTCAGTGTGGTGGGGAAAGGTACGACTTTATACAGGTCATTAGTATCTGAGCAAGTAGACTTAAAGACATCTGAAGACAGTTAACAAGAAAAAGCTAATTTATTGCTAAATGTTAAAATATATTATGCATATTGAAATAAGGTTGAAAAGTGTGGTTTGAGCAGTCAGATTTAGATTTTTTGAATTTTTTTGAATGAATTTATCTTACGTGTAAATGTGGCGATCAATGGTGGAGATGGCTGAGCATTTTCAGGCCTTAATTAGACTTAAGCAGACTCTGTCATTGCAGAAGCATTTCACAAACTGATTCACACTCACACAATACAGACCGTCACTCTTTTAAATCTCACTGTGAGTGCAGTGTGCATTCCTATTAACCTGGAGGTCCCTGAACAACAACGGAGCTTTAATATTATGAGAATGCAGCCTGCCTCCATTTTCAGAGGTTGAAGATTCTGGCACTGTCAATAAAGCAGCCTCCTAGTCTCTGTTATGATTAAAATGGAAGCAACATTCATTTTGTTTCACTTCTATTTCATCAGTGGCTGATATTTACTCTCTACAGTTTTCAATAGATGGAAGAAACATGTCTAATCGTGGATACTGACACGCTGCCAGTTCAGCAGCTTAGCTGAATTATTTAATGTTTCCTGATAAATGCATTACTATCAGGCAGCATAACAGTAAGCATATATAACTGTGCGCTCTTTGGTTCAGTCTCCCAGACACGGATCAAGTCTAGTCTTAGACTTTGCGGCGATCTTAATTTAATTTCCCTTTGAATCTAGGACTAGGCTTTAAATACGTCTGGAAAACTGTCTCTTAACTGTAACTTTGGAACAAATTATGATTAATTAATAGATATTTTGCAAATATTTAGACTCTTAAGAGAGCTTTGCATAAACGAATGCCTGCAAATTGTAATGAACCGAAGCAATGTTGTGAAGTGGTCCAAAATTCCTCTGCAAGAACATGAGAGACTGTTAAAGTCATTTTATTATATATTATATATTTTGATTAAACTCAGTAGTGTCTCACAGGCAGACTGCACAATGTCACAAAAGTGATTCTTCTGCAAGAAAAACTAAGACTATTCAAGCACAGAATTCTTTATTTCGATGCGTGTGGCTCTTGTGGTTGAAAACAAAAGATTTTAGATAGAACAGATGTTTCCTCTTTAGGTTTTAGGTGGTTTCAGCTTTTTCTCGACCCCGTCAGGTCACCTTTGTTTTGTTTGTTTGTCTCGTCTTTCCTGGTTTCCTGTATGCAGCCACCAGAGGTACAGCTTCCATCGTGTCAGAGGTCATGATGTACGTGTCCATCATCGGCCTGCAGCTCTGGCTCCTCATAGAGATGATATACTGTTACAGAAAGATAGCAGCAGCTGGAGAAGAAGCATTACGAGAAGCGGCGTAAGTATTTTTCTCTTACACCTAAATGCATGCTGACTTAATGCATGTCAGAATCTTGTATATACAGTTGAGCCTTTTCATTTCAAGATTCAGCTTGAAAAGATATACAAGATGTGCTTATATGTTAAAGGCTTATAAAAGTGTTTCTGAGTGCAGTTATGAACTGGATGCAGATATGTTGGCCAATATTAGTTTGTAGCTCAAAATAAAATGAGTCACGCGTTGCTATTGTGGACCAAGATGTGTAATTAAGTCATTTTACAGTTGAAAAGGAAACAAACATATCTGAGACTCCTTATTTTCTGGCACTTATTGGCATGCATATTTGTAGATATTGATGAAAGACAAATTTGGGTTAAGGCCCGGTCACACCAGCATTATAAACTCACTCAGAGGTGCAAATGAAAGAAAATTTTAGGTCTCCAGCTGAAGGAAGTAAACACTGTGTGAGTGTAAGCTAGGGATTCCAGAATTTTGCATCTGCAGGTTGGGTAAAAACATTTTAGGTGTTCCAATTAGGCAAAAATTAAATTAAAATAATTGTAGTTCACACTAACAGTCACCTCAAGGTGCTTTAAATGTCACAGATTTCAGGCCGAACCAAATACAGCTTTTAGAGATGGACTAATTAAACAGAAAAAAACCTAAAACATTATTGAGACAATGTGGAAAATTAAAGAAACAGAAACATGACATAAAGCTAAAGAGGGCAGCAGGGTTAGAGTGTAACTGAACAAAAAACTGATAGAAACTGAGGCATTAAATGGGCACAGGAAGCAATCAGGAAAAGTGGAAACACTAGATTAACAGGGCACAGCTGAAACTAATTAAGACAATAAGAAAGGAAATAATATTAATGATAATGTACAAGAGACCGAAAAGCAACAAAATAAAACAGGAAGTACCCAAATGGGGAAACCAAGGAAAAGAGAAACACTTGACAACAAAATTCAAGAAGACATCAGAGAGACCAGACCAAACCAAATCAAATCAAGTATAGGGGTATTCTAAACGTTGAAGAAAAACTGATTTCAAAAGTAAGAAGAACTAAAACACTAAATGAGAATCTTGAGATGAAATAGAACCTAGAAGTAATCAACACATCCGTTACATTTTTGCTATAATTACAAAAAACCTCAACGATAAACTAAGAAATCCTTACCGAAGGAAAAACCCAACAAAATCCACAGATTATGTTCTTTTATTGCAAGGTAAAGACTGCACATCGTTATAGAGAGAACCCACAAAAAATCAGAGGATCCACTGTGAGTAAGAACTACCTTTTAACAAGAAGAACCTTCCGGCAGAACCAAGCTGTGGGAGGGCAGCAACCTGGCCTGAATGGTTGAGAGATGAGGGTAAAAGGAAGAAAGGAAAGGAAAGCAGAGAGAGACCACGAGCAGACACAAAGTATGGGAGGAAGTAGACAAAGGTTGCAGTAGTTGCATATAAGCACATCCAGGAGAGTGGGAAGAACTGCTCAGTGCCTCATGGGAAGTGTCCCAGCAGCCTGAAGCAGCATACCTAAGGGATCATTCAGTCACCTGATCCAGCCCTAACTATAAGCTTTATAAAATAAATGAGAGCATTCTTTGGAGTTGAGAGGGTATTTGTCTCCTGAATCCAAACAGGAGAAAATGACATCATAAAAAGGTGGATGTTAACCCAACCCAAACTCAACCCTAAATGCTCATTTTAACTCATGACCTGTTGCATGTTAAGAAGTTAACTTTCCTCGGTGTGCAAAAGGAGAAGAATCACAGAAGAGGGATATGGTTTGGCAGACTGCCAAAGAGACAAATTTATATGCAGAAATGATAAGAGATATGTGAAAGCAGTTGCGGTTTCCTTCTCATTGATACTTGTTTATTAGGTGTTATTTTGGCTTACAGTGTTTGACGTGAATGGTACTTTCCTCAAAAACAAATTTGGTGTGAGTCGGAAGTTGTGAAAAGTGTGTATTTCCCCATGAGTCATGTCATTGTTTATTGTCCTGCTATAATCACACCTATAATTTTAACTTTTGCCTTTGCCTGCTATATCATTGTTTCCTTTACTATAAGACTGTCGCTGTCTCCATCGTGTTTGTGTGCGTTCACTTGTGTGTCTTTGTCCCGTTCCCTCTTGTCGCCTTGTCGTGTTTTCATCCTGCCATCCTCCTCCCTAGTCAAAACCAAAACCTTCCTCCTGTAAGTCGAAAAGAAAATCAAACCTGTATCTTTTTATTTTTGCATTTTTTAACCCATGTCATTGTGATAAAAGAAAACATTGCAGATGATTACTGAAAATGATTTTCTTTTTTTCCTTTCCAGAAATGCTGAATATTTAGCGATAGCCTCGGAAAGTAAAGATAACTGTGCAGGGGTACAAGTCGGAGAATAGCACAGGTACGTTGTGATCATTTAATGAAAATGGATGTCATCTTTCCATAAAAGATACCTACTGTTACAATGTATTTTAGAATGATTAGAAACACTACATAAATGTCATTAAACCCTGTCAGCTGACCACTCCTAACCACGGCTTTGTTTCAAACATCATGTTTGATCTATGTAAACTGTGTCCCTGTAGCAACAATAACGACGTCAAGTATAAAATATAAAAGAAAAAATTGCTCTTTACTTATTATCTAGTCTAGCAATTTTCTGATTGTATTATTATGGTGAAAGTTTTGTTATTTCTAGACTGTGTACTTTTATTGAAAACATTATGTAAAGGTCATTAAGGGTCATTTTTGCACTTTTCTATGGATATAGCAAAATTGTTCTATGGATGTCCATGAAGCTAAGCTAGGCTATTAGGCTGCTAACTTAACATTTACTAGAAAGTGCAAAATAAACTTTGTAGATTTAAATACTGAGTTCTTGCACTAAAGTATATTTTTGAGGGAAATTAATGACAGGTTAGAAAGGTGGATCCCTTGAATTTCTGCTCAACTATATTTTTTCACAGCTAAAGTGTTAAAGTGGGACCAGCTTTGCTAATTGTGTGATACAAATACTGTACCTTCAGTTAGGTGAAAATGTGTGGGTTTTAGACGTCAGACTAACACCCACACAATACATGTGTGTGCAAGGGGGGGGACACAGTTGGAGAGGTGAACATGCAAGGGGCAAAGGTAGTGAAAGTAGATGAATTTAAATACCTGGGCTCAACCATCCAAAGCAAAAGACAATGTACAAGAGAGATGAAGAAGCGAGTGTAGGCAGGATGGAGTGGGTGGAGGCAAGTGTTAGGGGTGATTTCTGGCAGAAGGATAGAAGCAAGAGTGAAAGAGAAAATGTACAAGATGGTAGTGAGACCTGCTGTGATGCATGTTTTGGAGATGGTGGTACTAACAAAAAGAAGATGCTAACATTTTCACTGGTAGTGACCAGAATAGACAGGATTAGAGACCACTGCATCAGAGGGACAGCTCAGGTAGGGCAGTTTGGAGCCAAAGTTAGAAAGGAAAGGCTGACATATGCAGAGGAGGGAAGGTGGATATATCTGACAAAGGATGTTGAAGATGCAAGTCAGGAAGAAAAGAGGAAGACTGCAGAGAAGATTCATGATGTAGTGAAGGAGGACATGCAGAGGGTTGTTGTGACAGAGGAGGAGATGGATGCAGATGATCTACCCCTAAGGACACGATAATAAACCTTTGTGAAATATTAGGAATTAAGTATTATTGGAGTCCAAAAGGCTACACCACCATGTACTCCAAACCTCATTACTAAATATAAAACTGATTTGTTTTCTCTAATAAAGTGTAAAAGCATTATTTATGGCACCATCTAACACAGATATGTTGTCACTGATTAGGTGTGCAAAGCTGAAACTAATGGAAAACAGCTGTGAGATCATTTTAATTATTTAAATGTGGCTGTAGAGGTTGGATTAGTTAGAGATAAACTGGATTTTCTACAAGCTCAGTCGCTTTGATTCTGCGCCAGCACTTCCATTTACGTGAGCCGTCTTTGTCCTCAGGCTTTCTTCATGGACTGAAAACATCCTTCCACTTAACGACCTGCACGATGACAACCTGAGGGAAAAACTCTTCGTCTCAAACCTCTATTTTACCTTCTTAACAAACCGAACAAAGGACAACACACTAGGAGAGCATGGTACCAGCACTGTATATAGTACCCTGTGCACAAAAAGCATGTTCTGCACTTATATGAGAAACCATTATGCATTAATGAACCACATTGTCTGAAGCATATACTGTACGTTCAGTATTTGTCTTTAAGTATATGTAGTCATGCATTTAATATGAGTGGTGTTGTAGAGAGTCCATGAGGCTAACTGTCCAAGAAAGCTTTTTACTAAATCATCACCACATAATGTATAAAAAACACCATATGTGTAAGTGATTTCTAAAATAGAATGTGATGGGCTACAATAGACTGTATTTCTAAATTAACTGCTAGTTATAGATTCAGTCAATAATAAAGATGTATTAATAAAAATGGAGAAAACGTGGTTGAAAATTGTCGTGCTTGGATATTATGATTGATGATTATGATGAAGATTTCAAGTGAGGTCTGCTCAGCTCCAGCTCCATTTTTAATGTTCAAAACAACTTTTTTTTTTTTTTTATTCTTCTACTGGACCTGTCTAATATGAGAGTCCACTTTTGTAACCATATTTAGAAACCAGTGATTTATTTTGAAAGTTACTGGTGCCAGGGGGAGCAGTGTAAGTAGTTCATAAACTGCTGATATACTGGAATTTTCCCCCACACAAACATCTCTTGGATTTGCAGTCTGAAAATTGTCCAAATAAGAGAAAATACCCAGTGAGCAGCAGTTCTCTGGCTGAAAACGCCTTGTTGATTCCAGTAGCAGCACACCACACTATATGACACTCACCTTTAAGAAAAACAAGATGAGGACAAATATAAAGCAGAGATGTGTTTCTGTTAGAGGAGTTAACCTGTGGAATAGTTATGACAGTGATTTAAAAAGGTGTAGTTCATTTTCCTTGTTTAAAAACATGTTTAAAAATAGAGTATTAGAAAAATATATAAATCAAGAATGAAAAGAGCAAAAAGGAGAAAAAAAAAAACAACCTCTTGATTCTTTTGCTTTGATGTAGTTACTTATCTAAGGTGGAAAGTTTTTTCTTTCTTTGTTTTTGTTTGTTTGTTTGTTTGTTTGGTTTGGTTTTTGCTTTGTTTTATTATTTTCTTCAAGCCCTGTGTACAGGAGCTGCATACAAAAAGATATTTTGTGAAAAGGGTTGGAGTAATAAGCAAATGCTTCTGCCAATACCTTTTGATTAGCCTTGTCTCATGCTTTCTTTCTTTATGGTAGATTTCTGTTCTGTTTTCACTGTTTGTTTGTTTTTTCACTGTTTTCACTGAGATTTGAATTTGAATGCTAATCAATCAAATCAAATCAAATCAAAAAACCTAAGAACAGGAAACCGAGGCTACAATTAGAAAAACATGGTCTGATCTGATGCGTCTCAGTTTCTGCTGCAACATTTGGATGACAGGGTCAGAATTTGGCATAAACATGAAAGTATGGACCCATCCTGCCTCGTGAGTGGTTAAGCTGCTGGTGATGGTGTAACGGTGCAGGGGATATTTTCTTGGTACGCTTTGGCCTCCTTAATACCAACTGAGCATTGCTTAATTGCTGCTGACCATGGCTATCCCTTTATGACCACAGTGTGTCCATCTTCTGATGTCTGCTTCCAGGGGGATGATACTCCACGTCACACAGTTTAAATAATCTCCAGCTTGTTTCTTAGATGATACTGAATTCAGTCCACTCAAATTACCTCCAGTCACCAGATCTAGGAGCAGTACGGCAGATTGTTTCATGTCAATGCACCAAAATCTCTGAGGGATGTTTCCAGCACCTTTTTGAGTCTATGCCACAGAGAATTGAAGCAGTTCTGAAGGTAAAGAGGGCCTAACCCATTATTAGCATGCTGTACCTAATGAAATGACTGGTGAGTGTACGTATATGCATCCAGCCATCCATTTTCTTCCGCTTATCCGGGGCTGGGTTGCGAGGGCAGCAGCCCAAGCAGAGAAGCCCAGACCTCCCTCTCCCCAGCCACCTCCTCCAGCTTATCCAGGGGAACACCAAGGCGTTCCAGGCCGGCCAAGATATAATCTCTCCAGCGTGTCCTGGGTCTGCCCCGGGCCTCCTCCTGGTGAAACATGCCAAGAAAACCTTACCCAGGAGGCGCCCAGTGAGCATCCTTGTCAGATGCCCGAACCACCTCAGCTGGCTCCTTTCAATGTGGAGGAGCAGCGGCTCTACTCTGAGCCCCTCCCGGATGGCCGAACTTCTCACCCCATCTCTAAGGGAGAGGCCAGCCACCCTTTGGAGGAAGCTCATTTCCACCGCTTGTATTCGCAATCTCGTTCTTTCGGTCACTACCCACAGCTCGTGACCATAGGTGAGGGTAGGGACGTAGATCGACCGGTAGATTGAAAGCTTCGCTTTTACACTCAGCTCTGTCTTCACCACAACAGACCGGTACAGCGTCCGCATCACTGCAGCCGCTGCACCAATCAGTCTGTCGATCTCCCGCTCCCTTCTCCCATCACGTATATACGTGTACGTATATGTAAAAAAAAAAATTTGGGAAAAGCAGAATATATGAACTTTAAAAAGTTTGTCAGTTTGTCAGAGAAAGAATTTTTTTATTTTCATATTTACTTTAGCTGATGCTGCCATTGTGCTGCAGGTGTGATGACAGCATACGATTATGTCACATAAGCTCTCTTAAAATCAACAAACAAGACGTGTTAATGAGTGAACGGATGTCACGCTGCTGGCTGTTTCACCCAGTTTACAGCCTTTATGCTGAGCTAAGCTGATTGCTTTATAACGCCAGTGACAGCTTATTTCCCTTCAGTGATGGCCCACATCTCTTAGAGTTGCAAAACACAGTCTGTGCCGGGGTACTGGGGCAGGTTGAGTTGATATTTCTTCTCCAAGCCAGGTGGCACAAATCTGCCTCCCAAGAAGTGATATCGTCCTTTAAACAGGGAGGCGGATTTCTTTGGTGCAGTGAGAGAGATGAGCATGTCAGGCTGGAGTCCATCTGTGCTACCCTGCTCCACATCCCAACCTTTAACATGAAAACAAACAAAAAAAGGCTGTCACTAACCAGCTGAAATTTCTGTTTCCTGAGATAATCTGCAGTATGTCTGTTAGCGACAGTTGTTAGACCCAAATCAATATCCTCTGTTTGGGAGCGCGGACATGCAGCAGGCTTCATGCAGTTATTGATTATAATCATTCCAGACTGTTGACAGATGCACTGCAGTTTAATAAATCCTCACTGACAATAAGCAGAACTCCACAACATTGCTGGCAAGCCGTACTGCAGCGAGGAGGACTGCAAAACCACATGTTTTTCAGCTAAAAGCTGGCTATACATTGGGTTTAGTTTAAGAGGTAATGCTAGCAAAAGTTAATACATCCATTTTTATAAGAGACATTTCAATTCAAGGTTGTGGCGACATGGAGCTTTCCCCAGCTGCCATGAGCTGGGAGGCGGGTTATATCGTTGAAGGGTTAGCAGTCTGTCAGCATGGCTAACAAAGAAAAACAGCACTTCACATTCACATCTTCATGGTGATGTGCTAACCCCTGCCCCACTATACTGGTGCATGCCTTATTGATTACTTTTTAATGGCAGTAATTTTGTATTGTAACCAGTTACTTCACAAAGTAATGTCACCCAAGGACTGGTGAGGACTGACCTGAGGGGATGTCGATGCTGGCTGTGGGCACTGTGGACTTTTTCAGTGTGTCCAAGATGGAGCCAAAGGGCTCTCGCACAGCTCCCTTGAAGCTGAAGCCAAAGATGGCGTCTATCACCAGGTTGTATGCTTCATCAATCGCTTTGGCCTGAGGAGACAGTTTTACCCAGATAAGTTAGTTTCAAAGGAATTAATCAATAGCTTGAAAGCACATTTATTTCAGTGAGTAAATCCATCAACTAAAGCTCCTCTTAGCTACCAATGAAATTATTCACTATCTAGTTTGCTGTAATAAAAACAGAGCTATTATCCCCTCAGTATCATTTAGACAGCTAATTTAAACTGGAGCCTAATTACATTAGCTCTGTTCATGTGTAACAGAGCATTTGTACAGCTTCATACAAAATGCACAGTCAGAAAACAATAAGCAGTGTGTCTGTGTGTTTACATTGGATAAAGCTGCAGCTACATATTTTATTAACACCAAACCTCAGGCATCTCAGTCAGGAAGGGGATCTCCATTTTCTGGCACTGTGTGGTTAGGCCTTGGAACAGCGGCTTGTTTGGCCTCTTTGGGTACAGGATGGTCGGCTCGTAACCCTGAAATCAGACACACAAAGTACTAACGAGGAAAAAGGAATTTAGGATTTTAAGGCTGAACGAGGATGTGAAAATAAATGGTTTACTTTCCTCTTCTGTGAAATTGAGAGACACTCACAAAGAGTTTCAGATGCCGGGCACAGACCAGGCCATCGCCCCCGTTGTTACCTGGTCCACAAATCACTAGCAGAGAAGGTCTGGCTTTCACCAGAGAAGTAAGTGGATATGCCTGAAGGAAAAGAAGAAAGCAAAATAAACTTTGATATATTTAACCTCCTAGGACCTGGCGTCCACATATGTGGACATCACATTTTGGGTTGTTTAGACCAAAATCCTAAATTTTGCTCTACAAGGGCCTGATATCCACTTACGAGGACATTATACTGCCACTGTTCTATCGAAATTTTAGACAAATATCCTCATATGTGGCTCTAATTTTTCTCAGAAACAAAAATCAGGTAAAAAATATGGCAATTCTTTGTTTTTACATTCATTGGGTCACAATCAGCCCAAATATCAAAGAGAAATTAAAAATGCATGTCATGGAAGAGTTTGGGTCTTAGGAGGTTAAGGGCCCGTTCTGTGTTAGTTACGCAAACCAAGTAAAGCTTCTTCCTGCACCTTCGAGCAAAATGCAGTTGTATCAAGTGCATCTCAATTCCACAACAGCAAACTTAAAAGTGCAGTTGAAAATATTTCAGACTTTGATTGTGCAAAAAGACGAATGTTTCAACATTACTATAACGTCATCAAGTGTAATGTTACTTTAGTCTGACTACAGAAAAATAAAGGCTGACGAGTAAGATTAGATCAGAGTTTTGGGGGAAATTCATCACACGATTTTTGCGTAACTGGTTGGTAGCTGTCTATTTACATCAATGTTTAAACTTTTATTTTTGTAACTGGATTAAGTGGCTCAACCATAGAATAGAAGAAAAAAGTGAAAATATTTCTACACCCCACTTTCGACCCTTGTTTCTTTCTTCAAACCCTAAAGACACCAAACTCATTTTTGAGCAGCTGGAATAGGTAGAGGTCTCACATTAGTTCCTGAAATAATTATTTTACATTATAAAAGAGTTTGTTGCCAGTCCAGTGACTAATATTCCTCCCGTTAGATTTGCATTTCAAAAATAAGAGCCCACGGTGACGCTCACCCGTGTGACGGCTGTGGCACAGCTGAGTCCAGCCAGCTCCATCAGTTGATCCACACTGAAGCCGTACTCACTGAAGAGCTCCTCGTCGATGTGCTGGGCCTCCTCCTGCCTGTGAAGTATTTACAGGTCAGTCTAGGCTCATGAAGTCTGGTTTTACTCTTATGTGTGAAAAGGTTAAAACCTTCACCCGAGATATTTGATGGCCTGGGCCATGGTGGACGCTGGTGTGCTGCTGAAACAGTCCTTTCTGTGGCTGTTAGCTGCAGCGGGCAACGGGCATGTCCCTGCCTGAGCGAGGGCTGTCGCGGCTCGTGAGGTCACCAGGAAGCCGATCCCAAACAGAGCTCGAACGCTCAACATCCAGATGATACAAGCTCCTGAGGAAATTTAAGAAAAGACCACAGTGAGCAATGTTCAGTCTGCTGATGACGCAGGTTTCACTCCTTTCGCTGTTTCCTTGCTTTTATTTGCTCACACCTGCAGACTGCAAACTTAGAATCAGTCATTCCCTTCGTCTGCGTTGCTGCTTAGTATGCGTTAAAGAAAGAGGTGAGACACCCCACTCTCACAGTCTGTGCAACACCAGAACATGGTTGATTAAAACTAAATAAAAAAACCCATACTAGGCATTTAAAAAACAAAATTCCACAACAAAAATGAACTAAAATGATACTGTGTTATTACAAAACTAATACAGTAAAGATAAACTGAGTGTATTTTCTGTGTAACCATCAAAACAAAAAAATAATCTAAGTGCAGTAATATTTACAGATCTGACTGCTTTATTTCCTCCCACAGGAGAAAATCATCTTGAATTAGACCACTGCAGCATTAAAAAAAATAAGAATAACAATAATAAAAACAAATGTAAATAGATTACAAGTAACTTATTTTATGTAAATACACTAATAATCAATACAGAGAAAACTATTATCTGTATCGCTAAAATTATGTGAAAAGGAACATTATCACAGGAATCTCTGCAATCCTGTGAAAAACTAATTACAGCCCATGATTCAGCAGCTTGTAGCACTACCTTTAGCAGCAATCATTTCCTGTATGAGTTTATCAGCCTCTAACATCACTAAGGGGGAATTTTGTCCTACTCTTCTTTATAACATTGCTTCGGTTCCTTGAGGTTTGCAGGTATTTATTAATGCACAGCTTTCTTAAGAGCCTGCTGCATTTTAATCATGCTGAGGTCTTTCACCTGGCCATTGTAACACCTTGATTCTTTTCTTTTTCACAAATTTGCTGCTGTGCTAGACATCACTGTCCTGTTGCATGACTGAATTTGGGTCAGGCTTTAGCTGTCAGACAGATTAAAGAACAGTTGAATCAAATATGAACTGGTGCAGACAGTCAACCTGGTGACTGTAAGGTGACCACATCCTGTGTCTGCAAAACACTCCTTCCAAACGAGCCAGACTTGTTTAATCTTTCTCTAACAGTTCATTGCACAGATCGATCTTTTGGTGAATTTGCTGGGAAGTTTGTGGTACTGTGTTGACACACCTGAATGTTGCAGACCAGCAAAAGTGCCTACACTTGTGCTTTTACAGAGGTGCTCATGATCAATTAATCGTGATTAGCAGCACCTTACTGCTACATACCCTCTTAATTACAATGAAAGCAGTCAGGGTTTACTTATTAATCCACATGACTGCACAGAAATAAAAAGTGTCTGAACTATGAACACTGAAGTGAAACAGATTTCACTTGCTAACATCCAGTTCGATTTATGTTCAGATCAACGCGACTAATATTTGTAAATGTTTATTAGCATTTGTATTTTTTTTTTTAATCTGCATTACACGGTTATGTGGATATTACTGTGTACACATTAATGTCGCAGGGCTACAGTAGGAGCACTCTCATGTCCACTTCACTGTTATCTAGCTCTGACTTGCTAGCTAACGTGTAGCATTTGCTCCACTTCGTGTCAAAACATTAGCGACACTCACCAAATTTTAACACCCTTTTTCTTGCAGACAGCTTCACATGCAGTTTTGTCCTTTTAAACCACAGAGCTCTTAGTTTTGGAACTTTGACGCTGTGCAAGAGCAACACTTGCACCCTGACCTTGTAGGCTACTTCCGGGTTTGAAAGCGACCTGAAAACCAGGATTCCAAAATAAAAGCCTGCTCTCAGTCGGAGAGACTGCAGTAAAAGACACACTTTTCTAATTAAAATGAGAAAATATGCGTAACCCTTACTATATATAAATGAAGTAGAATCCCTATATGCCAGCTATATAGAATCAGACCCATGTGACACACGATATAAGCCCATTTTATACATTCTTTTTTATATCCTTAATTTAATTATAACTAGTAAAGCACAAATGTTCAAAAACATTTCCATTAAAGATATTCCAGTAAATAATTCTTTATAAAAACAGAAGGTCTATGAGCAGAAACTTCATTTATGATTTGGAATGTTCATTATATATATGAACGATTTGATTTTGAAAATATTTTTATTTATTTTTTGTAATTTCAAGAAGCAGGAATTCCTTCTAAATAGCGGAGAAAAGGTACAAAAAATATAAATGAAATACTCAAGTAAAGTTCAAGAGGTGGTGAAATAAATGCACCTATAGTTTTATAATACCGTGGACGAGTATGAATACTGAACAGTTATAATCTGTTCTTTTATATTATTGTTATCATGTAATTGTGAGCCTGAATACAAATGTCATATTTTTCTTCATTTGAATGAAACTTTTTTTTTTAATTATTGATTTTTATTAAATCAATAAAACTCTTGGCCTCGTTCAAACAGATGAACTATATAGCAACACCTGACTGTGTCCTAATAGAGGAATTATTAGAGGCTGGAATTGCCCACCCCTGTATTAGATTCTATGGTGAGGCAGTAAATATTGTAAGAAACTGAGTAAATAGAAAGACACAGAAAAAAGGCAGGTTTCTGAAAACACGTTTATTCATTTTAATAAAAAAAAAAAACCCGACAATATTCTGTAGATCTGTAGCAAGGTTGGGTTCATTTTACCTTCACCATGTAAGAAGATTTAATGAGAAAAAAAAAGTTTTCAATTTTGGTAAAATTGTAGGGGAGACCGGGGATAGTTGTAACATTTTTGACATTTCTGTCTGTAAATTGGAGCTCGTTTAAGGTAGTGGATTCAAAATGTAATGCAAAGTATTTACATGTCTCAGCTATTAAATAGTGCAGCTATTTTCTCTGCAGCACAATTACTCATTGCATGGTATGGCCTCAAACACAAAGAGTGAAATGTTACAATTAACCCCATAGTCTGGGTTAGTTGTAACATATCCTGGGGTGAAATGTAACACAATGAAATAAGGGTACTAACAAAACATTTACATGTAATCTTTGTTTATTCAACACATGAATGCACTTACATCCATTTATGTAGCTATGTGTGTGTGTGACAGAATGCAGAAATCTAACTTTTGATTCCAACCCCCCAAAAAAGACAAGTTATGGAATTTTCTGCAACTGAATATTTCATTAATTTTGGTTGGTCTTCCTTGAGTTTGGCCTCATTGGCTCAGTGGGCATTATAACCCACAACTCTTGCACCAATTTTGAACATAACAATGAAGCTGAAAAAATGTAGTTGTTCACCAGCATCGCAATTCCATTACTTTTTTCATGGCTTACCTTGGTGAGGTTTGCAAAGTGCTTCAGAAAGATGAGGAAATCTGTTTCTTGCACCCATCCTGATTTATTTCCACTACCAGTACTTCCTACTGGTCCATCTCTGACACAGTGGTCTGCATAATGTATGTGTGGGAACACAAACAGTGGAGGAATTGTGTTGCCAATGGCATTAACCGCATATACAAAAGCAACCAGTGAACCTCTCTCTGCTGATGTCGTTGCCCCAACTTGTTTAATATAAGTTAAAGTAATAGTGTGGTAAGTTGTAACATCTGCATTATTGTTACAACTAACCCAGACTGTTGCTGTTACAACTGACCCAGACTCCTATAGCCATGAACTAGCTAACATTACAGCCAATGGCTAAAACATTAGCACTAAAGACTTACACAGAATATATCCCCATAGACATACAAATAACATAATTTAAGTTTGATGAGTTTAACTGCAAAGCAGATAATGCTATTAGAAATTGAAATAAAGTAGAAAAACTTACTTTTTGGCATACAAATTACTTTTTTTCATGTTAAATTGTCTGTGTTTGGCAAAATGTGCTGATTTTTCACATGTGATAGCAGAACTGAGTTGGGCATGCACAGGATGAGTCACATCATTTGAAACTTAGCCCTGATTGGAGAAATTGGAAGTGTTACAACTGACCCACGTTACAACTATCCCCGGTCTCCCCTAAACTGATCACAACCCCGCTGTGTCAGAGTGTCTATAGAGTATAATGAAATTAATTTGAATTAAGTTTTTAAAACGAATGAATGTTAAAGTAACTGTTTTACATTTTCCAACCTTAAATGTCCCTAATATAAAAAAACAAACAAAGCTAACCCCAATTAACCTTTAGGCTCTGGAAAATTATTCTTATTCATGCATATGTACATTATAAAAAGCAGTATAAAATTTTCTGGCATTCAATAACTTGAAATTAAATTGAAAGTACATAAACTGAACTAAAAACTATACCAGATAACTCAACAACTGATACCTAAGAAGCTATAGAAAATGTAGTGTAGTGGCCCCAGGGCTTCACATGATTGGACAGCTCTCCATTCTGCCTCCAGTCTAGGAAGAAATTTTAACAAAATTAGAATTATCACACATGCATATTAATAGACAAAAAAGAGGTAATCTTTGCATGAAAGGGAAGTCATATATCTCCTGTATGAGCTGCGGTACTCACCTTGCGAGGTGTGCTCGTGCTGAACACGTAGGAGTGGGGCAGTAAACCCTCGGAGATGCCTCCGCTGCGGAAGGAGCGGGAAGCAGAGGACACGGAGCAGTTGCTGGATTTATCTGAAGGAAGTCCGCATGAGCCGCACACGACCGTCCGGCTCCGCAGGTTGTACTCGCCGTCCCCACAGGTGCTGTGAGCCACCTGCTGAGGCACAGACAAAGCTTTTAATTAGTGTGTGTTAAAAACAAAACAAAACCCTGCAGTGGTAATAAAGGTCAAGTATGTGTCGTGGTGTCTGTGCTTATTTAATTTTCATTCCTTCTCACTGATATTTTCCTAATGTTTTGGTCTCTGTTTTGTCTTTCTTGTTTCCATTTCCTGTCTTATTTTGGTATGTGATTTTCTTTGTGTCTCTTGGGATTGACTTCCTGTCTTTGTCTCTTCCCCCCCACCTCTGACACTCCTTTGTGACTGCCTGCCCCACCCTTATTTGTTTAATGAGCATCTACTCAGTCCTGTGTGTGTAAATAGTCTGTATCTATGGGAGGACTGGTTTTGTAACAGCTTTTGTTATTAAACCGCCTTTGTCTCCTGTATTTTTGTAGCCCTGATACAATGAACAAGAGCCTAAAAACAATAAGTGAACTGTTTTTTTGTTTTTTTTAAATTGTCTCTTTTAACAGTTAACATTGAGTTGCGTAAACAGTTGATGAAATATGTGTGTTTGCAACTATTCTTCACTACTGATAATCATTTTTCTAGTAAGAATGTAAAATATCCATTGGGAGCTGCAACTGTGTGAGATTTTGCTGTATTTCTTCATTTGCACACGCACATGTGTCCTTGCTTCACCTAACTAAAAACACATATATCCTTTTAAATATCTTTATTTTACTTACCAACCATCACCTTATCATGCAACACGTAATGCTCAGTTTCAATGTTACCGCCCCCACACAGTGATACGGATCCATTTGAAATGTTAATATCTGAATTAATGTGATTCTTATTTTAATTCAATGCAAAACCAGTGGATGCTGCTAATTGGATTCTGGTCCTGCACATGATCTCATTATGCACATGCTAGGAAAACTATCATTTCTCTCACCATGTCATCATCTTCTTCTTCAAGGTGAGTGCGGGTGACCTTCCTCATTGCCATTTCCTGAAAGAAAAGTGTTGTAGTTTTTATTTATTCATTCAGTTTCGGTATATTTTAAATATACTGGCCATGAGTTTTGATGTCTTGACACTTTAGGTCTGAATGAAATGTCTATCAAGCCCAATAAGCTGATTTAATTCAAAATACCTCTCCATTAGTGCTGATCAAAGTAGTCTGGAAGAGGTCTCCGGTGCCCCAGGAGGGCTGATTCTTCCACACCAGGTCAGATGGAGGATTATGAGTTCCACCAGAATTAGAGGCCCAGATCTGACCACATGGACAGTACAGAGTAAATCATCTGTGCTAATCAGGTGTTGATTGGTGATTCTGATTGCTGAATAAAGACGCTACTAACCGTCACCCTCTGACCAGCCTTCAAGGTGAATTTAGCTGGGAACTTGAAGGCGATGGGAGTGCCAGATCCCACCTGCCGCTTCACCTGCCAGTTCCCCAGATTCTGATCCTACAAGAGCAAGAGGGTAGTTGGGTAAAAACGTCAGAGTTCAAAGTCACTACATTACAAATAGTAATGTAGTCAGTCCACCTCCAACTTCTCCATCTCACCTCATCAGCTTTGTTGCTGAGTCTGACATATTTCCCATCCAGATCCACCTCGTCCACAGTGACACGTCCACTGGCCGAAGCCTGCTGGGTGATGCGAGTGCGGGAAACGGCTCCACCGGCGAAGCTGGAGGCCTCGCTGTCGGTGTCGTTAGGGCGACGTCTCTTAGCAGGGGAGTTCTGAGCGCTGTGGTGGATAGATCGAGAGAGAGCTCCAGAAGTAGAGGATCGACTTCCCGCCGCCCTGGTAGGAGGAGGGCTGGGCGAAAGACGCAGTCTGCAGAGAGAAACATGTTGATGACGATGATGAGATAAATGAAAAAGTTTATGAACCACACAGAGGAAACGATGAGCGTCGTTACACATACCTTTGCTCTTCTCCCTCCAGCAGCTTCCTGTAGGCGCATATCTCCATGTCCAGGGCCAGCTTAACGTCGAGGAGTTCCTGATACTCATCGAGCTGCTGCTGCATCTGGTGCCTCATCTCTGCCATCTCTCGATCCTTCTCACCCAGAAGGCGACGCGTGCTGTCCCGCTCCCGCGACAGAGCATCCTCGAGGTCCCTGATCTTTGCCTCACGAGCTGCCAGCTGGATCAAACCAAAGAGTCACAAAGTTACTGCCTGATAGGATCAAACAAGCAAGTCTGGAGACCTCAAGAGCAATCAAGGAGTGAGTTAATAATTGAGCTCAAAAAACAAAGGAAATCTAGAGAAACCATGAAAAACTGAACTTTTAAACAAATAAATGGAGTTTACAGCCAGCATCAATTTGAAGAGCCTAATTCATGTGAATCTATAAAAACAACTTCTGTTTTAAATTAAATTGATTTCTGTTGGGGTCTGTTTTTACTTTAAAACATGGATGTCAAACTGATTTTACATAGTGAGTCACATACACCCCACTTTGATCTTAGGTGATATTGAATTGGCCGGACCAGTGAAACTACATGATAAATACGCAAAACTACAGAATAATTTATGTTACTTTTTTCCACAGACTGTTCTGAAATGATAAAATATAAAGTTTTTGTTGTTCTTTTTACTATGGACTCGATATTTGAAAAACAAACTTTCTTGTCATTTAGTTGCTTAATTACTTTGATTTAGCATGAAAGTGGGCAATCTTTATTATCAGGAACATCTGTAAAACCTATGAAACTGCAGTTAAAAATTCAAAATCTATGCGCTTCTTTACATTTTCTACAGCTTTGGCGGGTCGATTGTGTCTTATGTTTTGCACCCCTGCTCTGAAATATGAAAAATATCACCCTTTTCTTTAAGTGATGTATGCTTGCAGATAAGTGTGTGCTGATTATTTGTAAGAACCTGTTTCTGTAGCTGGCTGAGCTGAGTCGACGTGGACTCCAGGCGTACTCGGATCTGCTGGAGCTCCTCGTGTGCTGCCCCAACCAGGTGGCTGCTCCTGTCTGCTGACTGACGAGCACTCTCCAGCTGATGGAGGGAGATAAAACATGGACTGTAACCAAATTATACAAGACATTTGTGAAACTGCGAAAGCCCAACAACTCGGAACTACACAACCATGTCACGATGTTTTAACTGGATATTTCTGCTGCGCAATTATTCAGTGCAGCTTTCTTTCACCACTGAGGACCAAAACAGAAGACATAAATGCTGCAAAGTAAACCTTTAGTAACAGTAACTTGATGGTCTACCTTGGTGTTGTAGGTCTTCTCGATCTCATCCTTGTACATTTTAATCTGCAGCTCATGCTGGTTGCGCATATCCGCCAGTGCCTCGGCCAGTTTGCATTCAAACTCCTGCTGGTGGCCATTATCCAGTTCAACCATGCGGGACTCATGACGCCTCTTTATCTCCCGCAGCTCCTATTGAAAATTTACCAGCAATGATTATCAGTAAAGTCCAGCATGGGTACTTTTTAAAATGATTAACTAATGATAAGAACATATGCAAAAAGCGCTCAGACCTCAGAGTGGAGGTTCTTCTGAAATTCCAGCTCCTCTTTCAGAGTCTGGATGCGATTCTCTCCATCCACCCTCCTCAGCATCTCATCCTGCAGCTTCTTCTTGGCATCGGCCAAGCTGGTATCCAACTAAAAAAGAAGCACAAAATGGGCCGAGTATGAGTACAAAGTAATGCTGCGGAGTGGAAAATAAGCAGTCAGTGGAGTATGCGGGCAGGAAAACATGCAGAGAGGCTGTCCTTCAACCCCTGCTGAAATCTGAATTAGCTGACATTTACTAACAAAACTTGGAAGAAAGAGAGGAGGACTATGAAGGACAAACAGAGAGGTTCTGAGCTTGTAGACTGACTGCAGAAAGATTGAGCCCAGATGTGTTTCTATTGAGTTTTAAATTGAGCGTGGGTTTGACTTTACCTTGGCAACCTGCGCCTTCAGGTCCCTGTTTTCCACCTCGAGGTTACGCTTTTCTCCAAGAGCCGTAGTCAAGGAAGCATCCTTCGAATTAAGCAGAGCCTCCAGGTCTTTGAGCCTCTGCAAGGCTCCCCCCAGTTCTGACTCTTTTTTAGTGTTCCTATGAAAACAAAAATGGGGACTAAGTTCCACTTTAAGTTCTCAAAGTGCAGCTTTTGTTCATTTTTAGTGCAAGCATGAATGAAAGAATGCACTACTTTACATTTTCTATGACAGCTTTGAGTGAGATCAAGGGAGGATTTCTCATTCATGTTTATCTCCATTAGTCACCATAGCAACAATACTTGAACAAAACCTTAAACTACTATTACAAATGCCACTGAGACTTTCAATGTGTACATTTTCTCTCGTTTTACTCAAATGACACTCAATTCATTCAAGCTTTGAGAATCCATAGTTTAAGAGTTTAAGCATCTTACTGCATTTGTTTTAGTGACCTAAGACCTAAAACTGAATTACTATAGTTTCCTTTACACACTCTAATCAAACAAATATGAGCTATTTTTGAATGAGGATGTCTACAAGAAGCAGAAGCAGGGGAAAGACCTCGGTGCATATGAGTCATAGACCACAGTGATTTTCATCAAGTCCCGTGGATCTGGTAGCCACAAGCCACAGCCGTTGGTTTTTAGCTGAGATATTGCCATGGCAACGGTATGGCTTTGCCAAACACACTGTGGCCGTCGTTTTATTATTTACGGAAAAATAATCCAGGCAAGAGTGGAGCTCTTTAAACACTGCCACGTATTGTGTATAATGATGACTTTGGTGAAGGAGGAGAAGCTGGGGAAAGAGTTAGTCATCAGCCTCTGGATGTGGAAGCATGGGAAAGAGCTGGAGTCCCACTCCAGCTCTTGCCCAGTGAGCAATGAGGAGAATATGTTACAGTTATAGGGAGTGTTCCCAGCGGCAGGGTAACACAACTCTCAGTGCATCACCAAGTTAAAACATCAGTTATTAAAAGATTATGAGTAACTGCTGCTTAATATGTATCAACACTGAAGTCCAAACCCTTTCACATTTGTATTAAGGGACAAATAGATGCCTTCAATTGAAAGGGTTTGTTTGAAAAGGGGGATTTTAGATGCCTCGCAGCAGCGAGACATCTCATGATCACCAGACACTCTGCAGCAGAGTTCTTTCTGAGAAGAGTTTGGCAATCCCGACTTCAAAAGCTGTATCGTATAACTTTAGCTGAACAGCAGACACTGTGGGACAGGTGATAATTATGGGATAATAGTAACTGCTAATGTAAATATAACACAAACAGAAATGAGTTATGAAGTCAGCAGAATGACAAGAAACTCCTAAGACTTGCTGAAATTAGATACTGGAAGCTAAAGGTCAAACCACATTAAATCGTGCCGTGACAGCCCCTGAGTGTAAGGAATGAGTAAGGGTGAATTCTGCAGCTCATGATTTCATCTTGTTGTTACTATTTTGTCTTTTAAAGTTACACACTCCCACTATAGCTATAAAAAAACAACAAAAAAAACCCCACCCACATCGATCAAACACACAGGGGTGAGTTTAAGGAATTTGGGGACCCAAGATGAGAGGGCACAAACCCAAAGTAATCAATCTTTTTTCTCAGCAGCTCCTGCAGACACGTGCAAACACAGTAAACATTATACCTGGCTTTCAGCTCCTTGTGGTCCTCTCGCAGCTTGCCCAGCTCCAGCTGCAGCCGTGCTCGCTCTTTGGCCACCGAGTCCAGTGTCTGGCGGGCATCTGCCAGCTCCGTCTCATAGGCGGCCTTCAGACCCGTCAGCTCCCGGCTGACCTCTGTCTCCGACTCGGTGATGCGCAGACGCAGCCCGGCGTTCTCAACCTCCAGAGAGCGGACCTTGTCGATGTAGACGGCCAGTCGATCGTTGAGGTTGCAGAGGTCCTCCTTTTCCTGGAGACGGGTGATCCGGTTGGGAGAAAGTGGTGTGTTTGCACCTCGTGGAGTGTTTTTGGGTGTCGCCATTGTAACTTTCTTATTTTGCTGTCAAAACAGATATGATTATATTCATTTGAGTCTAAAGAGTCAATTTGAGCAGGTTTTATTCAAGTGCAAATGCACACCATTCAGTTTGATCCGACAGTCGACGTGGAACATGTGTCACAAATAAGATGAAAGAAATATGCCCAAGAAATATTCATTGAAACACACAAAAATGAGGCAACTTTTTGGCTCAAAGTTCAAAGTTAAAAAGAAAACAAAGCTTAATTCACTGGAACATATTGATTACTTCCAAATACATCCGGCTCTTTTTAATCCCCTAACATTAAGCACACAAACGACAAAGCACAATTAATCAAAAGACATGGGTGGGGTTAACAACTCCACCCAAAAATTAAAGTGATGTCCTTGCCCAAAAGATACTAACTTATAAAATTCGATTTACCTTTTTAAAGTTTGTTAGAGGATGAGAAATCTCTGGAGATCTTTGCAGAGTAGTTTGACGATTTCCTTACGTGATCCCAGTGTTCGTCTTGGTTCTCTCTTCAGTCTGCAAACTGAGCTGTCTGCAAACCCATCAGAGTGCCCATGTAGGAAAGAATGAGATGGGAGGAGAGGTTGGCCTCAAGTTTGGCACTTGTTAGGTGGCTGTTCCTCCCTCCCTCTGTCTCTCTCTCTCTGTCTCACTGTAATGGGTGTACAGTCTGAATAAATGAGTCACCCTCTGCACAAAGCCACGCACAAAGCCATGTGATGCCTATAAGGGATAATTTTAAGCAGATCTGTTGGCTGAGACTTGAATTGTAGTCGTTTTGTAAAAGCTCTGCAAAAGTTTTAACTCCAGAAGAACCCCACAGAGCTGGAGTCTTCACATCCTGTAAGGATGCATTTACGCAACATCTTTTCTTAAGCTCTTACACAAATTTCCTACTTAGCCTTTGGTTTAAATACCTAAATGGCCAGAAATGTATTTCTTTGGACAGCCTTAACTAAGAGATTCCGAGTCATAAAACAAAAACAGCACCAAAAGTGTGCTCTGGCAGACTGGTTTTCTTTTGTAGACCTTTAATTATTCTGATTGTAGCCCACTAAACATCACTAAACATCATACATATAATATGTATGAGAAGATACAAGATACAGTGTTACAGATACAGATGATACAGTGTCTTTACATTTCAGTGGCAGGATGAGAGGACTACGCAGTGGTGCAGATGTTAGCACTCACGTCCTGGTCGGCTGGAGTGTTTCTCTGTGGAGTTTACAGGTTCTCCCTGTGTGCTCCAGTCTCCTCCCACACTCGGAAACACAGACATGCTCCTCTATAGGCGCTTCCATCTCGCCTCTCTTATATCAGCCAGATCAGTCTGCCTTGCTTGAGACCAAAATTTGACTAGGAAAATGAATGGCTGGACAGCTGGAGTGACTACAAAGACACTGAGGCTGAAGCATTTTACTAAATCTCATAAACTGATGAACAAGCTGATGGAGATTATATGCTAACTGGTCATTTTATTAGGGACACTTGTTTGACTGCTTGTTAATGCAAATTTCTTATCAGCCAATCGCATGATGAAAACTCAGTGCATTTAAGCAATGTGAAACAACTTACTGAAGTTCAAACTGAGCATCAGAATGGGCAACAAATGTTTCTCTTTTTCTTTGGACGCCCTTACAGTGCAAACCTGGTCTGAGTATTCTAGAAACTACTGATCTATTTGGATTTTACTGCACAACCATGGGGTTTTTAGAAAACTGAAAATATCCCGTGAGCAGTATTTTTCTCTGGGAGAAAATGTCTTCAGATTGCTGGTGATGGTGTAATTGCGTGGTGGATATTTTCTGGGCACGCTTTGGCCGCTTGGCACCAATTAAGCATTTTTAAATGCACAATCTTCCTATGTTCAGCCTTTTATAACCAGTGTGTACCAATCTTAGGATGACAGCCTCCAGCAGCATAACATAACCTCCACAGTCACCAGATCTTACTCCAGTACAGCACCTTTTGGGATGTGGGAGATGGATGAATGTGCTGCTGACAAATGTGCAGAAACTGTGATGCTATCATGTCAATATGGAGCCACATCTCTGAGGAACGTTTTCAGCACCTTGTTGACTTTATGCCATGAAGACTTAAGGCAGTTCTGGAGGAAAAAGGGGGTCCAACCCAGTACTAACTAGATATACTTAATAAAGTGGCCGATGAGTATGTATGTGGGGGTTTTTTTTCCATATGCACTTTTATCCCATTTATAACCTGTAACACAAGCTAGAAGTGGTTCATTTTAATAGTGGACTTTAAAGGGTTAAAGCTATGCTTGCAAAAATTCATTTTCCCCTTTGTGCTGGCTCTAAAAACTGACATGTAATAAATGGCAGACAGTTTTATTAAACACTATGAATTATGACTTTTGGACACACTGTTAAAGCCTTTATACAAGTAAATTAAACGGCAATGAATATTGTTTCAATCAAAGGATTTATGGATATCTGGTGTAAAATTACCAAGTATTTAAAAAACAAACAAACAAACAAACAGGGGCCTAATGTGTAAAACATGTTCTTAAATAAATGTGATGTGCTTTGTGAGGCCTTACAAGCTTCAGTATGTTCGTTCTTTATTTTATAGACAGCTTCTGAGATTCTGTGTATGATAAAGGTGCATTTATTTGTGAATTAAATAGACTGTAAAAGAAAATCTGCTGATCTCAGTTGCGCAGATCAGCTGTGGAAGACGTCGTGCCTCCTGCCGCTGACACTCAGCATCGCCTCCTACTGTCAGAAATTGATGGGAAGGTTGGCTGTAAAGAAACAAGAACCCGTTTTATTTGTCTTTTTCACTCATTTAGCAGCTCAGCGATGTACAAACTGGGTCTGAATTTCAAGTAAAATGGTCACCATAGCTGCCCGATGTGTTAAAACCATGCGAGCTTCGGCTGTGCCTTGTTATGTAGACAGTTTTTGTCATGTGGTTTGAGAGAAAACCCGTATTGGATCTCTGTGGTCACCTGGGCAAAAGAGACCCGAAAAAAAAATCCCATTGAGGAACTGATTGATTGGGAGAGAAAAACGAGCACAAAAAATGACTCTCAGTGACAATATTTACCGCGCTATTAAATCCAAAGTCAAATAATTCGCGAGTAAATCGTTTTTAATAGAGAATTAACCAAACAAATCCCATGAAAATCCGTCTCTAACCAAACTGTTTGCACACCAGGAGTCACGTGAATACAAGCTCTCCAAATCTTACAAAGACAAAGCGACATTTAGAGCAAAAAAGACGCATTTCCTTCTGTCAAAAAACGAACAAACTAATCCACTCCGTGTCTTCTGGAGCGCATGTCGCAGCCGCTTTGCGCGGACAAACAGCAGCTGTGCGCAAACAGAGGACACGGAGGACATAAAGAAACCAATTTAACCGCAAACCAGCCTCAATCCGTGCATTCAGATCCGAATTTATAACACAATAACGATCATAATCCAGGACTCAGCCTCCCTCCACCGCCTCGGCACCGCTGCGGAAACACCCGGACTCTTTTTTTTCTTTTTTTTCTACTTTTCCGCACAGACGCAGACAGCTCCGTCCTGCTCCTCAGCGGCCTCCATTTTAGCTCCTTGCCCGGTCGGCGCCTCACGTGTCCTGGACTGTCTTCCTCACATGACCCGTGTGTTTGTCCCCGTGATCAGCGCTTCCATCTCCGTAATTCGGTGTCGTTGAATATCGGCGTTTTACACCCGCAAAAGCTTCATGGATATGCTGGAGCAAAGTCTGGACAGCTCGGCGAGGTGAGAAGCTGCTGCCCGCTTCCTGCTCAGACATGGCTCCACCACGGCCTATAAACCCCTCTGTTTTCCCCCTGCTCCCTGCAGCGCAGTGCAGTTAATAACCTGCCTTCTCAGTGTACTTTTAATATTTGTTTCGTGTTGTCCCGCACTGTCTGCGCACTTTCTCAGAGGATTTCTGCACACATTAGCTGTGCGCCCGTTTCCAAATCTGTGCGCTTGTTTTATCCAATGCACAATAAAAACAAGTGCACAGCTGCAGTTTGTGACTGTTTTTAGGTTAACAAGTAAACGCACTTCACTGCTACTGTAACTGATGCAGCATCTCTAAGGTTTCAAACTCTTAAATCCAACTACATTAGGGCGTTGTTTGGAGTATTATGTATATTTGTGAAGTTTGCCTTTCCATGCGCAACTGGTCAGAGCAGTTAGACTAGACTTCTAGGTCTTAAATAATTCTCATTTCCCCCTTTTAAGTGCAGATGAACTGATTTTAAGTCTTAGACGCCAGTAATGTTTCATTTTATTTATATCTTAATGATTATTCCCTCATATAACCACCCGGGGGCGCCGTATTTCCTCAGTTGGTTCAGGAGAGCTGGGTTTTTGTTCAGAAAACGTTAATGATCTTATTTCAGAGAAATACTTGAAATTGACTCAGCTCTGCTCTGTTTTTGTTTTTAGTCACGACAAACAGGAAACAGAGGAGGTGGTGCAGCTACAGGAAGGTAGGAGCATCTGTTCTTGTAATCCACACGACTGAAACAAAACACACTTAAAAGTGAGACTTTATAGAGTTTTTCCAGGTTCAGAATGCATTTTTTGGACTCTCCACACAAGGAAGATTGAGTTGGATATAGTTAATTCAACAAAACAGTGGATATTTTTTTGTTATTTCTTGGCATTTAGTGACTAAAAATGAATTTTATGGTAGTGAGGACATGAGTACTGTGGGTACACGAAGCTCCACTTGGAAAGTAACATGTCAATAGTTCAGACGAGGCCAAAACCTGTTTGGACAGTGGCAGATTTTTGCCCATGCAGAAAAACAAAACAGGCTTGCTGTTAAGCCAAAAGGCGTGCACCTGCGTTACACGGCCCTGCGCTTGTTTAGTGTTCGAGGTCTGAAACGTGGTGGTGTGTGTGTTGCAGGGGAAGCTGTGGGGACGGACGAGCAGACTGCAGTGACCATCACCGGTGTCCCTCAGACTGCATTTGCTGACCACAATGTGCAGTACCAATTTCGTACAGACAACAGCGGCGGACAGGTGAGCTGCAGGCAGCATTTCCTCTGTTGCTGATTTGCCATTCAGATATTTTCTAGTTGGAATGCAACAATAGAGCTTCAGATACTGGTAACCACGGTAACTGATAGCAGCAGTTGTGCCCTGGTTCAATGTTCAGGATCTGTTGATCAGGAGCTGAAAAACTTTCAAAGGATGTCAGCTCATTTTTATATAAGGAAGAATTATTTGTTTACCTCAACCAAAGGAGAAAAATGTAAAAAACTCTTTGGCGTCAGCTATCAGACAAATTGTTATTTTAAACATGAAAAATCTGTAGATCAGCCCAGAATTTCACAGTGGGAGTATAACAGTCTTATACAAGGGAGATGGACACAACAGCAAGACACAGAGCCATATTTCTAAAGGTAGCAGTCCATCAGCAGCAGGAGCGTCTGTCTACTGTTGGTGAAAAATTTACTCCTGTTCTGAGCTGTGACAACAGATTTTAGTATCCTGGGATCAGGCGTCATAGTTTTACACAAAGGATGTGAGGATATCTTTACAACAAAGCCAGACAGACCTTAGTAATAAATATGTGGAGAGTGGGCAGTTGTGATTAGGGCTGCCACAAACGATTATTTTGATAGTCGACTAGTCACCGATTATTTATGCGATTAGTCGACTAATCAGATCATCATCCACTGGACGTAAAACTACAGCTTATTGCACCAGCAGCATCTGCTCTTATATAACTATCATTAGCTTACAGCTTTAAGCTTTTAAGGTGCTAACTAAAAATAAAGACAAGATGATAGTTTATTAAATTTTAATGAAATTTGCAGATTGTTTCGGTGAAGTTTAACAAACTCCTTGCTATCTAAAATATAACAGGACAACGGAGTATATTTTCCAGCATCTCACACTTCTGATAATCAGCTGTCTGCTTGACGTTTATTCAGCTGTGTAAAAACTATCCGGTTGTTCAGTCTGATGTCACTAGCCGTGTCTGGGTCTAAACTCCGCTGCAGGTCCATATATCAAACGATCACTATGGCATTACTGAGAGTTGAAAAACTGTCTAAAGTCTTTCATCTTTAATAAAACGATCAGCGTTCTGCTCTACCAGGTGTAACAATTGAGTTTAACATCCAGGCATCCATGAAAACGGAATTTATGACATTTAACGGAGTTAGAAGTTAGCAGGGAGTTAGCTCGCTAGCTTCTATCTAAATACAATATAGCATGTCCTGACTGCGGGGTTTTGGAAACAAATTCAAACGTACAGCTCTGTTATCACTTCCAGCATAAATGAAGACAGAAAACTAAACAGCAGTGACGTTTGTAGGGTTACTGAAGTTGGGCTAGCTGGTATATAATGATTTTCTACGTGACCGCTAGCGACATAGCTATGTTAGCATAATATAAACAAGCTAACTTTTTTTCCACTCGATAAAAGTTAACGTGAGTTTTCTCGGTGGTCAGAAACAAATGTAATCGCATGGCAGGATGCTGTAAAAGGACCAAACTTCAGCCAGGAGAACAACTGAGATAATCCATCCACAATACGAGGTTAGTCATTCATATACTGCTGCATGGGCTGGGCTGTAGTTACATCCTAAGGTTTTAAAAACTGAGCTTAAATAAATGATTAGTGGTAATAAAAGCCGAGGGAGGTCAACAGGGATCACTGACTGTTTTAGGAGCTTTTTGAGATTAAATAGAAGAAAATACATAACATTAAACATGTTAACAACACAAAAGCCATATTAAACGCAGACTACTTTAGGCCCGGAAGTAGGATTCGTCGCGTCATCACTGAACAACCGGATAACTTTAATCTCAGACAAACTGATTTACTCAGGAACAAATAAAATACAAAAAAAAAAAAAGCCAAACAACAACATTTTTAATTTATCTAAGTGACTCATATATTTAACCTGAGTAGCGAAAGACGGCGGTGGGTTTGAAAACAATTTGCCGGGAGTCCGATGTTCTCACCGCGCTAGTGACCTAGCCCCCGGCTAGCTATCGAGCTAGTGGGTAACAGACGTCTCCGAAAACGTCGGAGCGCTTTTGAAAATATGTGGTGTCCTGATAAACTGATCCGATATTTGAGGTTTACACAGCTACATTCTCGCCTGAAAATATGTTAAACGTTTATTTTGTGACCCAGAAAGAATAATAAGAGTAATATTAAAACTAACTAGCTGCCGCCATTGTTGGAAACTAAGCTGGGCCGCGCTATGAATTCTGGGACACAGCTGCTTCTTCTTCTTCTTCTTCGGGGTTTAACGGCAGCTGGCATCCTTGTACATGCAGTGCTGCCATCTTCTGTTTCAGTCCGTTATTACACTCTTAAATCCTGCTACTTATTCCTGCGTCTTTTGGGATCTTACAAAGCTTCAAACGACGCGTCGACTATTAAATCAGTCGTCGACGATTTTGATAGTCGACGTAATCGTGACTAGTCGACAAATCGTGCCAGCCCTAGTTGTGATATAGTTGCTCTGTCAGTGATTTTTTTTTTTCTTCAGTTGACATATTTATTGTGGATCTTATTTTCTTTCTATCCCAGTTATGTTTCTTTAAAAGCGAGGCTGTAGCCACAGATTCAACTTTGGCAGCGATCGAATCGAAATCCGGGCGTCACGCCGCCTGAGGTCATTGAACGTGGGTGTCACTGTTGGTCTGTGGGGTGAAAGTGTAATTGACTTGATTGATAAGCACATGCAAAATTAGCAACGACTGTTGTTTTCACTCCAGACGGTCACTGACACCTTTGAACAAAATCTATTTTTTAAAATTTTGACCCAAATATTTGAAAGTGAACTTGAGAAGTTTCAGAACCAAAAAAACTCACGAAATATGGTAACAAAGAGTTTCTGATCAGAGAGTTTATGAGAGGCTGTGAACAGTGATGGTGGCTGTCCCAGCAGCGCTGTGATTGGATCATTGCTGTCATCTTCAGAATACATATTGTGATATGATAAGATGAACGATAAGATGAAACGTCTGCGTGACGGCTACTCGATGAATGTGCATCACCAGGCTTGTGTGAGGTCGACTCGTACCAAAAACAAATTTCAAACACCCCCATAATGGTCACTGACTTCATGCCCTCCTCTGTCTGCAGGTGACCTATCGCGTGGTTCAGGTGACAGATGACCAACTAGAAGCGGCAGCTGATGGGACGGGAGCCGTCAGCGTCGTCTCCACTGCAGCATTTGCTGGAGCCCCTCAGGCAGTAGCGCAGGTCAGTTAACCCTGCAAGATGATCAGGATGCACAAAAGGCTCTAGAAATAAAAACAGACTGCAGTCAAGACGCAGCAGCCATCAGTCTGTACAGGAAGCCACAGATACACCCGCTTCCTTATCTGACTAATCTATCAGCTCGTGGCTGACAGGAAGGCTGAGGGGCATGCAAATAGGGGATTGGATCACCATGACGTCAACCTCTTCTACGTGAAATTTCACACGGGCTGTAATTATTTAGAGAAGTGTATATGGTTCGGTCTGGAAACGTTTGGGTAGTGACCCTATTTTAAGATTTATTTTTGGCTTTTACCATGAACACCTGTGACATTTTAAAAACACAGTCTGTGAAAAAGTGCATGACAAGGACGTGACCGGATGACACAGAGTCAGTCTGTATATCAAACATGGGTTAAGGAGTTAAGGAGCTCTTATTCTGAAAACTGTATTTCAGCATTTTGGTTTTCCAGTGGCAAAAGTAATCGAATTTGTATTTGAGATGATTCCAGCTGTACAAACTTTCTGTCTCCGACTTTGCAGGCCGTCATCCAGAATCCTTTCAGCAACGGGGGAAGTCCTGGCGGGGAGACGGTGGGAGGAGAGACACGTTTCGCTTATTTCCCTGCAGCCACAGTCAGCGATGGAACAGCCACGGCCGTGTCGGTGCAGGCCACCGCCGACCCAACAATTACACAAGCGGGAGGTGAGAAGCACTTCTTTAACCGTCAAATAAAACAGGCTCGTGTTGTCGATCTAACGCCTCGTGGTGTTTCGTCAAATCCAGGTCAGTTCTACGTGATGATGAGCCCACCTGAGGTGCTGCAGACGGCGACCCAACGTACCATAGCGCCACGCACACACACCTACACTGCGTGAGTACAACTTAAAGCTTCGTCGCACATTGATGCTACTTCCCAAAAAATCTCAGAATGACCAAATCACCATAATCCCTCTGCACATCTGTTTGGCCGACATCTCACCTTTTTCCTCCCAATCTGCACTGGACTGGGTGTACTCTGCCTCTTGCTTTCCTTCTTGGCGTGATCCGTCTTGTCATTGTGTGTAAAACAATAAATATATACTAAAAAAAAAGAAAAACCATCATTTAAATCATTTAAAACATCCAACATACTATGTCCTACTTACCTGCCATCCCCAGAGACCTTGGTGAAAGCGAGATGTTGCAGCATGGCAGTTCAGACTGGTGAGAAGAACTTTCACTTACGCCCCCCACCCTGCCCCCATCATGTGTCGTAGAATCAGACGTTTGGTGGCTGCTTAAGATACGAGGATTAAACTGGATTTTGGTCTGCCTGTGGCTTTGGTTAATAGCTGCAGGTTTAGTTCAGGCATCAGTGTTTCCCACAGATTTAGATTTCAGACCCAGTTTTCCACCTCTTTGCAGTTTCAGTCTGTGATGGTGAGGTTGGACTACATTGAGCCACTGAAGGACATCTTCATCTGAATGACTAATGAGCAGCACACGCCTGCGAGCCACCTACTAGCCACTGCTAACGCAGGACTAGTGGTGTAGCGGTGATGAGACTTTCAAAATAAAAGTGAGGAGGATAAGATTAACTGCAAAAAATGCTAAAATGAAAGGCTAACTATAATAAGGGCCCATTACTATACTTGGGCAGCCCTCCCAGGTAATAAGTGTGTGGGAACCACTGAGCTTTGGTGTTTAGTTTGTCACTGATTCTCCTTCAGAGAGGGCAACAGTAAACCATACTCATGTTTTTTTTTTGAGGGGGGGGGGTTAGAGCCTGAATCCTTCAAAGGGTTGAGCTCAAAGAGCGTGCCCTTCAGAGGACTTAAAGGATCTGGGTCTGTTCTTTGGAGGTGAAAGTCTAGTTAACACAGACTCTAGCAGTTGGTATATTTGTGGGGTTCTTTACAGCTCATTAAACCTAAATAAAGATAATTTTCTACTAAAACCAGATGGGTTTTGGTTAACATGCTTTCCTTTATATCAATACTTTTTGTTGTTAACAGACTTTTGGGTCACAGTTTTGGCACATCAGCATTCAGTGTGGTGTCTTAGCATTTTTTTTTTCAATGTTAATTTACAATTGTTGTGTTTTTTCTTTGTGCCTTTACAGGAAAGTAGATGGTCCACGGGCGCCCAGGGATGAGAGGCGAAGAGCACAGCACAATGAAGGTGCGTGATCGCCAAGGTTACGGATATTTCAGGGCTGTCACATCTATCACTCCTTTTTAACTTCAAGTTCCTAAGGAAAGACCAGATTTAATTTGAATAGTGAAGGAAGGATCTAAACTTAAATGAAAGTTTGAAAGCGATTTTATTTTAATTGCTCTTTAATCACAGACATGAATGGCAGTAACATGTCAAAGTGCACATTTCCAGCAGCATTTTTTTTCCAGCTCGTGTGTATCTCCACAGGTTAGCCACAACATTAAATGAATCTTATGTGGGCTCTTGTGTAGAGCCTCTGTGTTCTGGGAATACACTCTTTGGGTTCTTCTGGTGTCCCTCATGTGGTTTCTGAGCAGTTTTTGTTGCATGGGATGGTGTAATGTCGTGCTGTGGGAGTCTGCTGCTGTTCACACACAGAAACTACCAAACACAAAGGTCACTGAGAGTCGGAAGCAGGCGAAGCTTCTTCTTCTATTTCCTTTCCTTTTTTTTTATTGACGGTTGGCAAACGAATTGGTGCATTACCGCCACCAACTGGCATGGAGTCTGGACCAGAATGTCACTTAAGGATTAGAGCAGGCACAGCTGGCGAGGGATCTGCGCTTTTGTAACGATCACTGGCGAGTGATTGGCCTCATGTGCTCAGATCAGCCAATAGACATGTACCGATTAACTTTGAATGGGCCAATAGGCGGAGGCTTTATACCTGGAAAAAGAAGAGCAACAGAAGAAGAACAGAAACAGTTTCACTTATCGTGCATGTAACAAGAAGGGTAGCACATATCGAAGTAAGATCTGCGTGGCAGGAGCTGAGGTTTCCCAGCAGATGTTCAGTGTTGTTGACGTCACCAGTCGGTGGTTTTAATGTTGGGGCTGATCGGTGTGTGAAACCACAGCTTGCGAGAGCTAAAACTGAGCATCCTTTTTATTTTCTTTACAGTGGAGAGAAGAAGAAGAGACAAGATTAATAACTGGATTGTCACGCTGTCAAAAATCATTCCTGACTGCAGCATCGACAGCAGAACCGGAGCGGTGAGCGTTGTATTAAAAAAACCCTCTGACGTTCACTGAAAACTCGTGTATATTTTGCATGACCGTGTAAGTGCTGACAGATGGTTACAGAAGCTCCTGCTAGTTAGATTAGCTCAGTATGTAACGTGACTTCATTTAGTCTGAAAGCAGCTGTTTCATGTCACTGATCTTTTTAAATTTGCCTCTGTCAGGCCTTCATTCACTTCCTGTTCACCCTGTTCTTTGACTTCATTCATGCCTTCACCAGGCTTTACTACAGCCAGGGGCGTGTGACAGTGTTTACTTTATTTATTTTATTTTTAGCTCAGCAGGTAACAAAGTGTTTATATGGAAGGAATTTCAAAGTGTGTCAGCCGCTGGAGAAAAGTCAGCTCACAGTGGGAATGAAAGACTAGAAAGAAAAATATTATATTATTTGTTTGTTCCTCAGAGTAAAGGAGGCATCCTGTCCAAAGCGTGCGACTACATCCGCGAGTTGCGTCAGAATAACCAGCGGCTGCAGGACAGTTACAAAGAGGTGGAGCGAGTCGAGATGGACAACGAGCTGCTTAGACAACAGGTTAACTTCCCATCATTGTGCACACATCTCATATTTTGATTTGCTACCCTTTGCAAACATAGGTGGAGGGGGCTTTGGGTCCTCACAGACAAAGCGGTGCAGTGCCAAGAGTAGAGAAAAACGTTGAACTCGAGTGTCTCGATCAGTCTGAACGTTGTGAGCGCACTGTAACATGACAGAAAATAAACACTGCAGAGGACTGCACCAATAAGCTGAATTAAATTCTGCTCAATACGAGTTTTGTCTGTTATTTCTGACTAATAGTGGAGGTAGAGTACTGAGGTTCCACTTTCTTTGCCTCAACACCAAAGCGGGGGCAACAGAAAAGCGGTGGTTCAGTCCTGGCTCCTCCGGCCTGCATGTTGGGCAAGATACAGAACACGGATTTGTTTCCAGTTCATGCATTCGATTGTGACCATTAGGTTAAAATTGGGCATAGAAAATAACACTTACATGAATGTGAGAGAGAAAAGCACCGCCGCTCTCCTGTTTGCACCTAAAACACCATAAACGTGGCATGAATCAAGAAAGTTAGGGGCATTTTAATAAAAAAGTCTTTGAAGGATCAAGGATGAATGAAATTAAATACTCTGTCTTACGTTTTCAGATTGAGGAATTAAAGAATGACAACGCACTGCTTCGAGCACAGCTGCAGCAGCACGGTATAGAAGTCAACGGAGATGCAACACCTCAGTGACTGTGGACTGGACAAGTGCAGGATCACAAACACAGAGTCGCGTCCTCCCACACAGCTGAACGACACCAGGAGAGGAGCAAAAAAAAAAAGAAAAGAAGAAATAACAGGAGACAATTTCTGTCTGAAATTGGACCAGAGAAACACGCAAAAGGCTCACGAAGAACACCGAAGGACTGCAAAGTGAACACGTCTCCTCCTCCTGCAGCTCCATGAAAAGCTTGAACGCTCTGAAATCCGTTAACTGAGTAGCTAACTGAACCTCTCACTTCTGCTTCAAGGAAATCGACCTCTGCACTCCACCGCCACGCTGCCGCCAAACTCTTCTTTTTACTTTAAATTATGAACCTGCCACACAAAGTTTATTTTTAGCGTCTTTACGTTTTTATCATCACACAAACTTTTTCCTTTGGGTTTGTTTTTTTTATTTTTTGGACATGCTTTGTTTGAAGCTACTAAATGGTCCCATTTTGTTTTAATTTATTAGTCTTTAAACAATGTGTACACAGAAGTTTAAAAAAATAGAAGCTGAAATCATCTCCAGAAATGAACAAATAATGAGCAAATCAGTTGTTTTGATCCTGCTCAGCACTGTTACTAAGAATACTTTTACTGTCAGTGGATTTTTTTTGTTTATTTTAAATTTCTTCCTCTCGACACTGGTACTCCACACACCAGACGGAGCTCACACACATCGTCCATCGTCAGTGAATTCAAAACTATAATTTCTGTAGAGTCAAAGTGGGAGTGGCTTTGACATCACGGGCATGGAGGTTTTTCTTTTTAGTGTAAGGCCTTAATAGATGCCTACTGGAGAATATAGGTGTTAACATAGCTCAGGTAATTGGGATTATGCACTGGCAAGCGGTTCCCACGTTCAATGACGTCCTTATATAAAGAATTTAGAGCTCATATGTGTCCCCCGTTAGGTGCAATGTACAGATAAAGTAACACTGAGATGATTTTCAAGGCGAATCGTCTCTGTCGGGCATTAAACCATGGTTTGGTTGTGTATCTGCTTAATAGGTCACTGGAATACAGGTGTGAGGTCCTGGTTGGAGACCGGCCTCGGTTTTGGCCCACCGGTCCTGCTGCGTTTTGGTGACTTTTTATTTTCCCTATATTACTATTTACACCTTGGGAACCATTGCTGCTGATTCATGACCATAAAACAGCCATGGTCAGGGAGGGGATACGAGTTATGATGATGATGATGATGATGATGATGATTATACCTAACTAGATTTTTTTTTTTTTTTTTTTTTTGGTCTACACTGAAAGTCACCACAGCATGGAAATATAACCACTGGCATGACTAATTCTGATACTACAATAAATGAGTGTTTATACCCGAGTGGTGTTTATTATCGAGGTTACGAGGAAAAGCGTTTTGGGGCTGGAATGAAACTTCTGGTACAATATTTTGGTTGTTTTTTTTTGTTTTTTGTTTTTGTTAGATTTTAACTACAATATAATAGATCACAACAGAAATCGGTGCTTGTCAAAATAGTCCAGCTTTAATAATAAACAGAATAAATAAAAAAGATGTGTGTGTGTATATATATTTATACACATGTAGATACTTACACATGCATATATGTATAGATACACAGATGCTTTCCCTCCCCAAAAATATGTAAATAAAATTTTTTGAATTGTTTAATATATTTCCAACCTTCAAAGTGTTATATGACCCTATTTTTTTTTTTTTTTTTCAGTTTTGCTACGCTATGATCTCAAATTGGTCACATTATTCAGATAATTTGATTATTTTTATTCATATTACATCATAACTTTAATATTTAGCTTTACTATTTTAGCTTTTTATCCTTCATAGTTATGCGACAGGAAGGGTGTGTAAAGGTGTCAGTTTGGTGCTACTACCACAGTAGTACATTTGAAATAAATTATGCGGATTTATCCGATTGTGTTTAGATAAGTACTGAGCCTTTTCTCTTTCCCGAAGCAGAATAAGTCTATTAAACTTAAGTCTGCTTCTACAAGTCTAAAAGGAAATTTCCCCGGCTGTCATTTAGGCAAAGTGGATTTAAGTTGCTCGTGTTCCCTGATGATTATTTCCTGGTAATCTGACTCAAAACTAAACGTAATGAAGGTATTTTAATTATTAAAGCCTTTTAGGCGCAAGTTGTGTGTACTTGTTGCCTAGAGACGGTCGCCACGGATAACAAACCCCGGAAAAACCAGCTCAGCTCAGAAGGTACCAGAATTCCGGTGAGTAAGATCGAAGTGACGAAAATTTCAGCTAAATTTAAACATTACAATATTTTTCAGATTTAGATCTAGAAAACATAAAAGGGGGTATCCAGATTCAGAGGGGGAAAACAATAAATATTCAAATGAGCTGGTCAATGTTGGTATTTTCGAACATTGAAGTACATTTAATCAAGGGCAGCACTTCGTTCCACATTTTGGCTATTTTAGCCTACTTGACTGTTTTTATCTTGTTGCATTTTCTGATTCCGCTCTATTGCGTTTAATGCTGTACTCGTTCATTAATAACTCGTACAGTGCTCAAGAAACTACCTGGTACCAGACCCACCTGGCCTTTTTGACGGCCACGTCTGGCCCATGTACCTGAAACATAAAATCAGTTAATTACAGATAAATCGGGGAGACAGCTGGTAGAAAGTTTTGGTTCATTTTTGATCCTTTATTCATGCACGTACATAATAAAAAGTCAAATATGATCTTCCTTTGAACTTGTTTCTACTTTTTGCTAAAATGTTATTTGGAAAAAGAATTGCAAAGGTAGTTTGTACTTTGATTTATTTATATTTTTTGCATGTTTTCCCGCTTTAAATAATAATAATTTATTTTCTTATATTTTTAATCTATCCTTTATTTATACAGGTAGTCCCACTGAGACTCAATGTCTAATTTACAAGAGAGACCTGTTTGAGAATAACAATAAAATTACAACCATAAAAGAAATAATTGTACGTGGTGGTGTAGCCTTTTAGACTCCAATAATTACTTAATTCCTAATATTTCACAAAGGTGTGTCATCTTGTTCTTTCAGCTGCTCCCTTTAGCAGTAGATCATCTGTGTCCATCTCATCAACTCCCTAATATCCTCCTCTGTCACACCAACCCTCTACATGTCCTCCTTTACTCCACCCATGAATCTTCTCTGTTGTCTTCCTCTTTTCTTCCTGCGTGGCCTGAATTATTTTGATTGCACAATCCAAATTATTTATAATAATTAAATTAAAAAGGTCCTTGATATTCTTACATGTTTTTGCAGTTGCTAAGAGGTGATGTAACTTTGAAAGGAGTATTTACACAGTGTAGTATCTGTTTATTTTCGTGCTTTTATCACTGATGTTTTATTAATGTTTCTGTTTCTGGCAGCCCGTTAAATCTCAAATCTGCATTTAGTGTTATTAAATACACAGGGATGGTTTGTTTGTAAGTATGGTTTATTAACACAAAGCACACTCATTCAAATATATATTGTAATAACATCTATCAGTTTACTTTGTCAGCATTTCATAATGATATTATAACTAACGCTCCAGATGGCGCACTTATATAATTAATACACTATTGGGTTTATTGTGTGCAGTTTTGATAGAGTCATAAAATCTAAAGTAGTTGATTAACTGCAATATAGTCACTGACACAAAACAGAGTAACAAACAATGCAATATTTACCTTGGATCAAAGCAAATTACTATTGTGATATTTAATAAAATGGAAACATTCAAAATAAAGAGCAAAATTTTGATGAGTTTTTATGATCGTTCAGATTTTTCAGGGGATATAATGCCATTATTTTGTAATAATATCAGTTTGTAATTGCTACTCATAACTGCACTTTTTTCTGGTAGTACCTTTGCACTGGTAATATATGTGTTGGTGTTTGATCTTCACAGAGACATAGAAAAAGATCCCCCACATTTAGCTGTACGTGAAAGATCCAGTGAATCTGGGCCTTGTTTCAGCAGAAATATGATGCCTTCACTAAATGCAAAGCCTGGCCTGCACCGCAGTGTGTCAGAGTGGACCAGCAACAATCAGCAGCTGTCTGCCACAGCTCAACACGAACGACACATTTCGAATGTCATCAGACAGGAAGGGAGGACACTACGCAACGAGACTAACTTTAAGGTGGGGTCTTGTTTTGTTGGCAGAGCTCAAAGGACACTGTCCACTGGACCATCCAACAATGTCCTTTCTTTCTCCACACGTTGTTAATAAAGCACCTTTTCTCCATAGACACGCTGGGATGAGACTGATACGTGTCGTAGGCTGAGTGACCGTGTTTGGGATGTTGCTCGGTGGAAGGAAGTGTTGGAAACTTGTGCTCAGAAAGTAGATGAAGAGATGGAGACTCTGACACTGGTGATTTATTCAGACTTTTTAAAAGCAGAGGTTGAATCTGTAGACTGTATAAGAAACACGGAAATACGGTAGCTGATATACTTCTTTGTCTAAAAAGTAAAGCCAACATTTCAGTGCCTTAAACCTGTTTTCTTTCTAATGACCAGCAGGTGGTGACACCATCTGGATGTGATAAAATCTCCTGACTCTTTATTTGGTTTAATAACTCAGCAAACATGTTCCTAATATGTTTAAGATCTCAGTCCCTGGTTTAAAGTCTTGTTTAACACAGCCTGATTTGCATTTTGTAAATGAAGCTCTCGTTTGGAGACAATAAATTGGGATGTGCAGAGCCTGAGTAGACTGTGCCCTATAGTGGAAATGTCAGCTTGCCTCTCGCTAATCTTTGATTTCAAAATCCAAGATGGCCCCAGTATGACTGAGAGGTGCCTTTGTCCATTTTGTACATGTGCACATGTGTCATACTTAAAGAAACATCTAGGTGTTTCTTTGTCAAGTGCTCTTAAAATCTTTACTCCTGGTCTCTGAGATAACTTTCATTTATGTGGGCTTCACGCTGGTGTCAGTCCAAAGAGCACACCGAGCAAGCTTTGGCTGCCACTGCTGTTCCTCTGGAGGTCACCACTGAATGCCTGACACTGAGGGAGGGACGGCAAGGGCACGAGCTGGTAACGGACCCCGTGGACGAACAGCTGAAGAAAGAGGTGGAGCTGATTGAAAGAGTGCAGCAAGTTCTGCAGCAGCACACTAGCAGGGCCTTTGAGCAGCTATGGTACGTTTCTGTTTCCCACTGCTGAAAATGCATGTTGACTTTAGCCAACTTCTAAGCTCCTCCCTTTTTCCTGGTTGCTAAGCATTCTGCAGGAGGTGCGGCACCAGCTGACTGCTGATCTCCAGAACAAGATGGATGCTCTGGATATTGACATGTCCTGTCTGTCACTTACGATAAAATCGCCCCACATCTCCCTAAAGACCAACCCGACTCGCATACCATCAGGGTAATCTTCAGATGAGGGTGTGCATGAAATATGAAGTATGCAGATCATAAAATGCTAGTGTATGATATAATTATTATCATAATTAAAAGATTGGTTGAATATTACTCCTCATTTGCTAAACTATGGAAATTCAATTCAACTTCAGTTACATAGAGCCAAATCACAACAAGGTGTTAGAACTTTTCATAAAGCTTTTGTAATATATACTTTTTTACATGAAATTTATATACAAAATTTGTTCTTTTACACACAAAAACCATAACTACTGAGTGTCACTGTAATATTGTGTATTATGCATTTTTGTGATGCTTGGTTACCGCTGTCTATTTAAACCGTATCATTCATAGCAGCTACTACTGTTATAACTGCTGTCTTTGGTGTAGCTCCTCCACCCCCCAGGAGTGGGTCCAGTTCAGCCAGCATAATGTGGCTCGTGCCCATGAGGCGATGCAGGTTTCCCAGCAAATAAGGGAGGATATGAACCTCACCCGAGCACAGGTAGGTGGTTTGCAACTAGTAGGAGTTCTTGAATATGACTTATTATACGACCAAGTACTATTCAAGTATTTTATTTAATTAAAAAAAATTAAAAAATGATAACCACCTAATGACTTTAATATTCATTAAACTGTGCACAAATATTGGTGCAACCCTCTCTCTGTGCTCAGTCTGTGTTCTCCAGATTTGACAAATGTTTATTTAATGATTAAAAGCTTTTTGTGCACACATCATAGATCCATGTTTAAAAGCTTAAATTAAAGAGGAGATATGTAGTTACCACATTTATTAATCACAAAGATGCGCTTTGTGTATTAAATGTGTGTATTATATTTTTATTTTGTTAAAAAAAATCTTCTGATGTCACATTTAATTTAAAAATCATTGATATTCTAGGCAGTTTTAATCTATGGGATAAAGGTTTTACTTACATGTTAATAAGAACATTGTTTCACATGTCGGTGTTTGAACACCCGGGGGCGCTGCAGATGGTTAAAGGATTTCTTTAATTTGATTAATTTATTTTTATTTTGGTTTTCTTATATTGTCCACTAATCTTGCTTAGAGTAGGTGGGGCATATTTGCTGTTAATTTCTTTCTTTCTTTTTATTTCGTAGCTGCAGAATGAGTTGGAGACTCAACGCAGAGCCACAGAGTTTGCTCTCCGCAAACGTAATCACCTTGAAGAGCAGGCCCGACATGAGCTGGAGTGGCAAATAAAAACTGTAAGATCTTATAAATAATAGCTGTTAGCAGCAGGGTGAGGGAGTATAGTTTGTCATCGCATGTTCCCACTGCCTGTACATCCGTCTGTAGACTGAGGAGGAAATGGCAGAAATGGAAATTGACATCCACGGGCTGGATGCAGATCTGCAGGCGAAGACAGCCAACCTGAAGCTTGCTCACACCAGACTGGAGACCAGGACCAACAGGCCTAACGTGGACCTGTGCAGAGATGAGGTATATATCAGTTATATAGCAGCAGATGTGTCCCTGATTGCATTAGAAGTCTTTTCTCCTTTTATCGTGATGGTTTGCAGGTGCAGCACGGCCTCGTTAATGAAGTCCAGCAACTGGAGGCCACGATCGCAGCTCTGAAGCAGAAGCTCTCTGAAGCTCAGTGAGTCTTCATTTTTATTTGTGTGGCCAAACTAAGTAGTATTAACAATAATAATAATATATAAGTATTGTATATATTACACAAAACATATATGTGTTTGTGTAATATACTCTCAACCCTGTTTGGGAGTGTTGAAGCATCAGGGTAAGAATAGAGGTGGATGAAGTGATGCACTCATCAAGCCTGGTGCCTACTGCATAACCCTGTAAAGGAAGTGTTATGACTGGAGGTTGCTTCAGTTCAGCAGGTTGTAACTGAATGACGTTAAATGCCCGAAAAATTAGGTCAGCTTACTATTTTTCCACCAATTTCTTCCCTGATGGCACAGGTAAATTCCAAGATGACAATGTCCAGACCTTGAGAATCAGAGGGATGTGCTGGAGACAGAAGGGTCTGACTCTCCCATCACCAATATGAGATCTTATTGAAATCATACTATGTGTGGCATCATCACATCTCAAGCTTGTCCAGTTAAATAAATATTAGGTCCAATTATAGAATATGTATTCTATATATAATATAGAATATTAGATTGGGAAGTGTATAAACAATCTAATGGAAGAGAAACAGACAAGTTATAGAGTTACCGCTGAAATAACATAGGACTATAAAAATATATCTGTCACTCTTACAATCTTGAATATAAAGAGAAATACATTTTATGGATTTGTGATGTTTTAAAGTAATGATAAACCATAAAACCAAATTCAGAAGAACTTCTCGAGCATGCATGCCACCGGAGCTGATATTCATCCCTGCTTGCTGCTGTAATCCTCTCTCAGGCACTCTCTGCAGAAAATGAAGCTGCATCACTCCCGCATGCTGCAGGATCTTTCCAGAAAACAGGAAGCTCTGTCTCTGGAACAACGAAGCCTGAACACCCGCGCTCGCCTCACAGCAACCTCCAGCACCGACAATAAAAACTCGGCGCTCGTGGTCCCGCTGGCAAACTCCAGTGGGAGGAGCAACCTGCAGCTGCTGGCTCAGTGAGAAGATGGTCTGAATGTTTTTGAGGGAAAAAAATCGAATAGTTATTTTAAGTTTAATTTGTTTAACCCTGCAGTCATAAACAAGCAATGGACACACAAAAATCTACTCACACTCTCAGTAAAAGTCTGGGCACAGTTCGCTTCACAAAGTAGTCCCGAAGAAAAAAAACAAACTTACTCCAGCTGCAACTTTTCTCCTCTTGTAAAATTATTATCCTGACCTCTGTTTTGTGTGGTTAATTTGCATTTTTGTGTATCATAATCCAGCAAGAAATGATTGATTTATCATCTCTAAATTGTGGATTAAACAGTCTTTTGAGTAAAATAAAAATTCACTCTTCAAACTATATCCGGCATCATATAATTATCCAAAATTCACACGTGAAAGTGCACGTTTTCATGTCTGTTTGGTTCTTTTATGCTTTAATGGCTTTGTTTAGTTTTGCCACACTGTTTGATCAACTGACGCTGCTGGCAGCTTAAAAGCTGCAATAATGAGGGGAACTTTGACTCTGATAAAATAACCTGGTAAACAGCCTGCCTAAAATAATAAACCTCACCCGGCGCTGTAGTAAAGTCTTCAGATGGATGTGTTTGTGTCATTCACTGACTTTTTATGAGTCACCAGATGATCTCGGGTGAGCTGTTTTTAACAGATGTTTGGTGAGTAAGATGTGCTCAGATAAGAGAAAAAATTGTATGAAAATAACACTAAAAAACCAAAAAACCCTCCCATGTGAGACAAAAAAGAAGTTACTTTCTAGGACACGATTACTGCACCAGGTGCAAATTACACAGAAATAGTTCTTTCTGTGAAAGAAAGGTTCATTTTAAACACAGATAAACTGTTTACTGGTTAGCTTTTCAGTGCTTAACTCTCCATTTTTGCACAGCTGTGTTAAATTTCCCATTTCTTAATGTAGACATGATCTGTGATGCCCCTGTTTTCCCAATAATTGGAACCATTTTAAGCTGTTCTTTCCAGGAAATATCTCAGAAAAACATCAGAGCATAACTGAAGTATTTTAAATTTGTCAAGCAGTTAATTTTGGCAACACAACTACAACATAGTGAGCATTCGAATAGGTAATGGTGCTGCATTAATACCAATAACAGAAATGGAAGCGCTACCGGAGAAAATGACGCAAGACAGTGCAAACAGAAACGGCCTGAAAGGAAAAACAAAATCAGACTGGTAAATAAAAGCTGTGCTACTGTCACGTTCATTTAACAATACAGGAAAAGTGTCGTCAGTTCATTGCAAACATTCAGATCAAATATCCGAAGACTGGACGCTGTAGACGTTGGTTTTAAAGACTGGATCAATAGACTGATCAAACACCTAATAGCTGTGTTTTGAATGGCGGCAGCTCCATTCTTAGAAAAAAAAAATTGTCGAGTGAATTTTCTGCTCCATTTTCTTCACCAGCAGCCTCCCGCATGACACAACCACCTCGCCTAACACACTTTCCCACATGCACACACAGAACACCCACAATAAGGAAAACACCGTCCACCATAAAACTGTTCAAAGTGCCTTCATGTCACAAACAAATCACCATTTCCCAAAGCCCAACCCATCCTCTGCTCGCACTAACCATCGGTTTTCAGCACATTTATGACTTTACTGCCTGGCCCTCCAGTTCATTTACACAGCCTTGAATTTAAGAAGATGGGCATGTGCTTCCTGACAGGTTGAATTATTCTGAATCATTTCACTTAAGGGCCCAGATGCTAACTGTCTGTTGCCCTTCACTGAGAAGGCAATTAAGGTGGCCTGGTGCCGGCTAAATGCCCCCCAGCTTCTGCATGGGTGAGTACGTCTTGTTATCTGCATCTCTGTCATGATGTCGTATGAACCTCGCCCCCCTGTGTGCCCATACACATCCTCCCATTTGTGGCCACCACCTCTTTTTTTTTTTTGGCATCACCTGTCTCTGTGCCTCAGACCTGCTTGTGCACATGATGGCGAGAGAAACCCGGCTCTTCTGCAGCCACTTTACCGCCTCGGAAAACATTCCAAACGGAGACTTTGCTGTTTTAAAGACGTTGTAGATAAACGGAGAGGACAAAAGGTCAGCAGTGTGCATATTTCCAGGCAGGACTTTTCTTCAACCTTCAAACTATGTCATGGTAAACTGGAGGCGGTGCTACCAGTTTAGTGAACTCATCTGAAGAGATGCAGCTGGCTGTCAAGGACTGCATTGCTCTCATCATCTACATCTTGACCTTTCTGCTCGGCCTTCCTGCCAACCTGCTCGTCTTCTTTGTGTACATGCGCAAGGCTCGTAAACATGGTGCCACACCCAACGTGGTCTACGCCCTCAACTTGTGTCTGGCCAACTTGGGGCTGTTAGTCTGGCTGCCTGTCAAGACTCTGGAGACTTTGCTTCAGGACTGGAGGCTGCCTGCTCCCGTGTGTCTTGTCTACAACTTCTTCCTCTTCTCGTCCCTGTATGGCAGCTGTCTGTTCATCACTGCTGTAACAGCGGGTCGTTACTTCAGCATAGCATTCCCGATTGTCTACAAGAGATGGCGCTGTGCTCGTAACTCCTGCATCATCAGCGCTGTCTTGTGGCTGTTGGTGGTGCTACACCTCAGCCCTGGCGTGATGGTCGAAGAAGGGGGGTTTTTTGTTTCCACAGGTAATAACTCCTCAGTTTGCTATGAAGTTTTTAGTGCGTCCCAGCTGGCCGTGCTGCTGCCACTCCGCCTGGAGATGGCCATCACCCTGTTTCTTTTGCCTCTGATTGTGTCAACTTTTTGCACGATGCGCTGCGTCACGCTGGTGTGGCGCTCGAAATTGTCCCCCATGGGAAAAAGAAGAGTGCTGGCTGTTGCGCTGTCCACGCTCGCTGTGTTTGTGGTTTGCTACGCACCCTACAACGCCTCACACGTCGTGGGGTTTGTGATGGGGGAGAACGTGAAGTGGAGGACGTACGCTATGCTGACGAGCACCTGTAACGTATTCCTGGACCCTGTGGTCATGCTGATGCTATCTCCAGTCATGTCAAGAGGCATCTTGGGAAGAATCTGTGGACGGCAAAGCCAGTTCAGCCACAGGGGGGGTTCTCGGTACCGGTGTAAAGCCGTCAGTGAAGCTTCAAAAGTTAGACCACCAACTGTCCCATCTGAGGGGAGCAAACCTGGGGCTTAGATGACCTGAGAGTGTCACAAGGAGACTGTGCAACAAATTCAAAAGAAGAAATGGTGCAAAAACATTTAGTCTGATATGACCACTCTTCATGTACCAGTAACCTCTGCAAACAGACCCAGTAAACCTCCTCCACACTGACTGTCCAGCTACATGAAGTCTGTTAATTCAGAGCTGACTGACTTCTTCAAAGCTTTGTGTCGTCAGGCGTTAACGACCTGTTTAGACCAAATGTTTCTAAAGAAAAGAGATGATGTAAAAGCCTATTTTGCAGACTGAATACAGCTGTAAGGTACTGCTGTGTCACATGTAATGTTTTGCTGATTCTTGTAACATCCTTGTTTTGGATTAAAATGATGTGTGGATAGTATGTGAAATCATTGTTTTTGACCAGGCACACTGTGTATGTTTAAACATTTTATTTCAGATTTCATGAGGAATGTTTATCGGCTGATTTTAAATGGCTCCATCTGGTGTCTCAAGCTGTAAAAGCTCACTTTAAAATCTGTCATGTTTTGGAAAGTGTTCAGTATTATAAGACATTTCTCACAGGTGAAGCTAATCACAACACAGCTGCCTTGATTTTCAGTGGCAGAATTATCAGCACGGCAACATGAAACAAATCTTTAATGTTATTAGTTACACCTGTGTGTGTGTACATGTTTAGATATCTTTTTGAGGACAGAATATGCCTTTTTCCCAATAAGTGACTATTAGTCCCCACAAGTAGTGGGGACTAATAGTCACTTATCAGAATCAGAATCAGAATCAGAATACTTTATTGATCCCTGGGGGAAATTATTTTTTGTTACAGTGCTCCATTTTAAACCAACATTAAGACAAGACAGACAATACGCTAACTAAGAATAGTACAATATATACATACATACATACATACATAAGTCACTTATAAATAAATAGTTGGAAAAGAAACATGTGTAGCTGTAGCAGCAAACAGTGTGTTAAGTGGATGCGTTGTACAGGGAGATGGCCACAGGCAGGAATGATTTCCTGTGTCGTTCAGTGGTGCTTTTCGGTAATCTCAGTCTCTCACTGAACGAGCTCCTGTGACTGACCAGCATGTCATGGAGTGGGTGGGAGGTGTTATCCAACATTGTCTTTATCTTGGACAGCATCCGCCTCTCCGACACCACCTTGAGGGAGTCCAGCTCCATCCCCACAACATTGCTGGCCTTACGTATCAGTTTATTAAGTCTGTTGGCATCTGCGACCCTCAGCCTGCTCCCCCAGCATGCAACAGCATAGAGGATCGCACTGGCCACCACAGACTATTGGGAAAAAGTGCCCTTCCCCTCAAGTTTGAAGGCACTTTTGAGGCTCAAAATGTGTTTTTAGTGTCAGGGTTACAATTAAATTATGGTTAGGTTTAGTCTAAGGGTCAAGGTTAGGGTAAGTGTCTGGGGAAAGCATTATGTTAAAAACATGTCCTCACTAAGATATGAAAACGAGTTTGTGTGTGTGTGGCGTGTGTGTGTGTGGCGTGTGTGATGTGTGTTCTGTGTGTGTGTTTTAAACAGCTTTTTGATAAACTTTAATTATCAAAAATATGATGTCTGAAATTAATTACATTTAAATGAACATCATAAATTTTTTGTTTGTGCATAAATTGATCAGTTCCTGAAAAGTTGAGTCTCTTGACTAATAAAGCAGTGTGTTTACAAATGTGTTGTGTTGTTTGTCTTTTCAGAAAATTTAAAATAATAAATCTGACTTGTGATCAATCACGGGTGACTTTAATGCAAAGTTGGAGATGAGAGGTAAGTCTTGGATCAAGAAATAAAAGCGGTCAGCATCTTATTGGACAGATAAAGCAAAATCACTATATCATTGGAAATAGATGACATTGCCTTCAGTGAAAGCTTGTAAAGTGTATCCGGGGGCAGACTCTTGTAGTGATCGTAGTCCATTTCGCTTTAAGAAAACAAAGAAAGTCCTAGATGCCTACAATACCTGTCCTCATGTAAGTATGGATATTAAACAAGAAACCTATGAACACCATCAGTTCAGCAGAGATGTGAGTCATCGTGCACTGACAGACTGACTAATGAAGACGTCTTAAAAAGAGCAAAACAACTTTGTAAAAATATAATGATTGAATAAAGATTCCCATTATAATAGATATGTTTCATCACAGGACACATATCCCTCTAATGGGATAACTACACTCCTCACAGCAGAACAGTGTTAGGGTCAAGTTTTCTCTTTAGTTTGTCACCTTTGTGAGACCCTGTGTCCTCATCCTGAACCTTATACTTCCTCCTGGTCAATAAAGTAATAATAATAATAATAATAATAATGGATTGCATTCATATAGCGCTTTTCGAGACCCTCAAAGCGCTTTTACAATTCCACTATTCATTCACTCTCACATTCACACACTGGTGGAGGCAAGCTACACTTTAGCCTCAGGGCAGCTGTGGCTAAAGTGTGCTATACTTTGGTGACTTTATTGTCTGATGCTGTAAATAAACCCGTTGTCTTCATATGAGGACATTAAAAATTACTAATGTTATTAACATTCAAAAAAGATGCTTAGAGTTACACCAATCAGGTAACACTAATCCCAAATAGCTAGTAGAAATTAAAGATCCTTCCTAAACAATAGCTTGGGTCTCAGGAAACACCTGTTTTGTTATAGCATGCTAAAAGAACATAGACTGTTTAAGTAAATACACTACACACATATGATAATACTTAAATAAAGAGATATGTAATACATACATATCTCAGTTATAAATTATGCTGTACTTTTGTGTTTAATAAATAAAAAATAATAAATTAACAGACTTCCAACCAATATGTATTAAGTAAAATAAATAAATACAAACAATGCAAAGTAAAAATAAAAAATTATAACATACAGACTAAAACACAATTAAAACACACGTGTTGATAAGCTTCTGTGTTCCTCTTGGATAACCTGCATGCAAAGGTTTTAGTGGAAAATTTCCAAATAAACACTCGGACTCTTGGCTCGCGTTCAGCGCTACTGTATACGAGCCACCGCATGATAAACACATCTGGTCTTAATGTGCCTATAATGTTCAGCTTCCACTTATGCACATCAGACTGGGGTCATCTGACGCTGTCCTGCACATAAATCCTTGTTGTTTAGAGATTTGATGTGCTCTGAAGTGATATAAAAAGAGAGGCTGGTGGGAGGGGTTGAGACACAAACACACCCAGTGTTAGAGCACAGCAGAGCTGAAGGACTAAGTGGGCAGCAGACTGATCACATCACGTCAGGTAAACCAAACCATCTGTGTCTTTATCATGTTTATTTAATCCCTATTATTGAATTTTTGGTGCCATATATGACATCAAAAATGACTCAAAGTCATACTTTCAGGTAAATCTGGAAATGAATAGAAAAGTGAGGATTTAGAAACATTTTAAAAAGTGTAACCAGCTTACAGCTGTTGTTCATGTATTATATGCGTTTCATATTTTTGTTTTTAACTTTGCTGAAGTTATAAGTGAAATGCAATCAGGAATGTGACTGACAAGCTTCATGTTAGGCAACAGTAACAAGGCTCTTCATATTTTTAGAAAAAAATATTTTTCATTATTTTTAATAAACCCACCTTATTATATTTTACATTGCAAGCAGAGCTGGTTCTGCTACACTCCAGGTGTTAAACGTGGCCCAAAACTGGCCCACCTCACTGGATTGCTGAAAAATCATTAATTAACTCCAACGTTATCAGATCAGATCGAAATTTGTTGTATCCCAAGTTGCTTCATTAAGAATTCAATTCCATCGTCATTACTGGAGTCTGTACATGTTTTTTAATGTACATGTAATTGTCACAGACCCCACAGTTAATCCCTGTTCTCTGTTTGGTTTGTAGTTTTATTGATGGTTCAGGGTTTGTTTATCATTTATTCCAGAGCATCATGGGTGGACTCATTATATACCTCTCTGTGTCACCTCTTCTGTTATGTTCATGCATGTTATATGTTTGTCCTTATTTCAGTGCAGCTCTTATTGATCCCCTGCTTTGTTTTGATAGTGTTTATCTCTTGTGCCCCTTCTTCCTGCATGATTACCCTGAAATATGTCTCATTTCTTTCCTGATATTTCCACTCCTCTGATTAGCAGTCTGTGTATAAATAGTCCTCCCCCCATCCTTTGTAGAGTTGTCTGCTGTTCTGCTGTGTATGTGTTCTTGTGTGGATTTTATTTGTCTTGCTTTTAGACTTCTACTTGGACTCTACTATTTTGTTTATTGGACTTTTAAATGGCTAGCTTTTGTTTATTGGAACTGCTCCTCTCTGTTTTGGGGTCCTCTCACTAAAGCCCCTGTGAGAGTAATGACAACAGACTAAAGCTGGAAAAGACCTTGTTGAAATAGTGCTGCTTTATCTTAATCATGTATTTGTAAATGGATGGTTCAGTAAATGTTTGCTTGCTTTTACTTGTCACAAAAGCAGCTGGGATAACAGTTGTGAGTTTGGACAGTCATCGTGCCATAAAATGGAAATACGATGTACAAAATTTGGATTCATCACTCTATCGCACTTGCTTCAACTGATTTTCAGACCAGTTGTTGTGTAATTTGGCACACCTGTGCTTTTTCTCCCCTTTTCCCTCCTTTAAGACTGGCAGCCTAAGAGCTGAGACTATTTCTGATGGGGGTTTGGCAAAGAGTAAATGGATCAGCGCTCCCTAGTGAAACAATTAAAAACTAGTTGTGTAAACACAACACTGGTTCATCTCCTGAATTTGGTGCCTTCTTCTGCTTGAATGACTCATAGGTCAGTGTTAAAAGAAAACAAGAGAACAAAACACAAATAAACTAAACACTCCTCCCTCTGAAAATGGTTAGGCACAAGGACTGGACTGAAAGAAAAACTTTGAAAGATAAAACTTGAAGAAAACTTAAAGAAATCAGGGGTGGCTCAAAAAGAAGCACTTTTACGGCTTCTTTTTTATTTTGACTTGGATTTCAAAATTAGGTATCTTGTAGTTTAATGCACTTACAGATCTTTTTGTGGGATCCGACAACGAAAAAATGAAGAAAAGGAAAGTGTAGCTTCCTCTGCAAAACTGCAGCATTTTGCCAAAATGTGTTGATATAGAAAAAAAAAATTTGCTTTTTAAAAAAAGGTAAATTCTCTTCTCTGGTCGCAGCAGAGCAGAGAGAGGAAACAATCTTCCTCTTCTCTTTGTTAGTGCCTTGGCCTTTTACACGAGAAGTTCTGATTAATCATTTCCACCTACGCTGCGCCGAGCTTCTCAGCGGTTGCTGGGAGATGATGTTTGGAGAATGGTGAGAACGAAATGTCCAGAAGTTTATTAAATTTCCGCTGGCGAAGGAGAGACTGTAGGCGCAGAAGGATGACAATATTAGGGGCAGTCTTGTGATGTGATCAAACAGTCTGTTTCCAAGAGGTGAAGAGAGCTGCAGCACTACAGAGCACTCTGTGATGGAGAGGCTGGATTTCAAAGCCTGAGTGAGGTGAGTTTATCTCCAGCTAACTTCGGACGGGGCGTATTTTATTTCTGGATGTCTTTATATGCAGAAATTTTGTCCCACTTTCTCCATTTCTTTGACAATAAGATGTTGCAGGTAAATCTGAGCCAAATGGACTCAGATGTTTGTTACTTTTTAACAGTCAGCTTTAAAAGTCTGTGTGGTTAGAAAGTTTGGGGGAGTTTCTTTCTGATTGCAAAGAAGAATAAAAAGTATTTTATTCCTCTGTAGCAGAGAGCTCACCAGTTGCTCCAGTTCCTTTTTTTTTTGTTTCCCAGAAAAAACGTTGACACTTCATACACCACACTAATTCTGAAGTTCTACTTTTAAATAAGAAAAAACAAATTTGTGCATCTTTAAATTTAAATGTTTTCTAGATGGTAAGGTAGCAATCAACTGATGTGTTAGAATATTCCACTGTGGATTTTTTTCTTTTCTTTTACGGAAATTATTATTTGCAAATGTTTGAATCTGATGTCAAAGAGCGTGTGAAGCTTTAGAGAAGATAATGTGCTGTTGTGACCGCTGCTTGATTTGTTCTGTGTTTAAAGCCAAAGTTCAGTGCCTTTACCTGGTAGTGGCAAGGAAAGAGCAGGCTGATGACTTTCTGAAAAACCTTCTTTTGTGTATTTTTTAAACATTTTAGCTTAAAAAACAAACAAACAAACAAATGCAAAAGACAAGAACTGGTTTCCTTTGCAAACAAGATAAACTGACTTATTAATATTGATGCATGGAGTTATATAAACATTCACATCTCTATGGCAGATGAAATATATTAGCTGTTTTTCTATTAAGCTTTCTTTCTTTCTGATGTAAAGTTAAGAAAAATGTAAGTATGAGCTGTTTCTGAGTCTTTGGTGCTACTTGATCACAACTTGCTTTCTTCCTCCCTGCAGTGTCTGTGAGAGTGTGTCCCTAAGAAGACACCATGGCATACAATCTGTTGCTTTCTGTCTACATTATCACCTTCCTCATGGGAGTTCCCGCCAACATCCTGGCATTTGGTACCTTCTGCCGCAAGGTGTATCGCAAGCCAACCCCGATAGACATCCTCCTCCTCAACCTGACCATCTCCGACCTGATTTTCCTGGCTTTGCTGCCTTTTAAAATGAAGGAGGCCTTTGATGACATGGAGTGGTTGCTGCCCTACTCCCTCTGTCCCTTCACTGGGTTTCTCTTCTATGTCACCATCTACAACAGCACCCTGCTGCTCACCGCCGTGAGTGTGGAGCGTTACCTAGGGGTCGCCCACCCCATCAGGCATTCCCTCCATCGGCGGCCTCGTTATGCTTTGTTGGCCTGTGTCATGTTCTGGTTGCTAACGTCTCTGAACCTCATCGTCGTCTACATCATGCCTTACCTCCAGTGGAGACACACCAATGGCAGCACTCCCGCCACACCTCCACCTAGCTGCTACCTGAATTTCTCAGACAAAGAGCTTGCAATCCTGCTGCCGTTCCGCCTCGAGCTCTTCCTCGTCCTCTTCTGCATCCCCTTCATCATCTGCTGCTTCTGCTACGTCAACCTAATCCTTATCCTGTCCCGTCTCCCAAATATCAGCAGGCGGCGGAGGCTGCAATGCATTGGTCTGGCTCTTGGCACACTGATCGTATTCTGCGTCTGTTTTGGTCCTTACAACATCTCCCATGTGGTAGGCTTTGTCAATAAGGAGAATCAGGAGTGGAGGACTGTGGCGTTGCTTTCCAGCACCTTAAATGCCTGCCTGGATCCATTTATCTTCTACTTGTCCTCGTCAGCCGTTAGAAGCATGTTAAAGCACTGCTTCAGGAACATCACAGCAAAGCTGCACATCCTGCGGTGTGAAGAGACTCAACACCGTCCTCAACAGAAACCAGAAACTGAAAAATACAAGAAAGCGGAACCTTCTTGAAAGTTCTAGAGAAATTCTGAACGTATTTATTTTATACAAAAGATATGGACAAAATGAAAAGCCAGGAAATGTTGTTCCACTGTGAGACTGAGTCAGTTCCTGTTGGTGTCAGTGGTTTAATTTATTTAAGGTAAAATATTTAAAGCTGAGTTTGAGTGATATGAATTAATTTCTGTATTGTCATGTGTGTTAACTGTGTTACTGTTGATTTTATAAACTGATGTCATAAATGACCATAGTATTTCGTTACCAACTTAAATAGGACTTTAAATAAGAGCTAAAGAAAAATCTGGTTTAGTAGATTAGTTTTATCTCCTAAAAATACAGTAATTATTATTTTTCCCCCTGAATCAGGTCTTATTGTGATTAAGATCTGAGAAAATGAAAACAATTAGATATAAACACAGTCTGCAAACCAAACTAGTAGAACTACACAACCAAAGAAATAAGAAGCTATGAAAACAAACTCTGATAAATGTTTCAAAACTCTCCAAAGGAGGATAATGTATTTTAAATGAAGTTTTGTCTTTTTTTAGGTGGATAAAATGCTGAAAAATTGAGTAGGAGAAATAACTTATTAGAAAAATGCAAAAATAAGTGCGCCAAGGACGGAGCCCTGTGGAAGCCCATTTTGGATTGGTTGAGATCTGTGGACCAGCTTTTGAAAATGAAAGTTATTATTTTAATGATGAAAAAGAACACTTCTTTATCATTACACTTTAAATACAGTAATAGCTAAAAAGGTGTTTTGTTTGTTTTTAGTTATTTGCTCAGGTGGAATGGTAATCTATGGAGGTCCAGACTGTTATAAAGTTAAAGCTTATTATCTTTTTGTTTATCTTTACTCAGAGGCTAAAGGTGCACTCCGTCTGTCTTTTGGCTATAAATGTAGCAGGAAACGGGCCCTTCAGAGCACCTGCTGTATACACTGTGCTGTACTCATGTCACTCAGAGTTCAACAAGGACACCGTTTAATTAAAGATAAGTGTTTTATAGAGATAAAGCAATTAAAAAACCCACGTTAGACCATATAGGCAGGAAGCGGAGAGACTGTACATTGCTGAGCTAATATGAAGTTATGAGCACAGACGGCCCGGAAGTGTAGACACAGATTAAACATGGATGTAGTGACACAGTTATAAAGTGTGTGTATTTGTGCTCTGCAGAGACTTCAGACAGTAACTGATAACCGACTTCAGGCCATTTCCTGTCAATAATAATGAACACCGCACTCGTGCGCAGGTGCAGAGATGCACACAGCTCATAGCCCTTTATCGTATCCAAGTATACACTGCACTCAGTGTGCACAAACAGTTTATTTTGAGCCGTCAGGCTGAATGCTGGAAGCAGGTGTGTTTGAGTACTACTTACATGGTTTTTGCATGGATGTAGAAATACCTCAAACACGAATAATGCACTGTAAAAATACTAACGTGTTTAAAAGAAAACTGGAAATACATTTTGAAAACATTTGCTCTGGACTGCTTTTATTACTACTTAATTACTTGCGTAGTAAGATACTAGTGCATACCAAGAGCTCAGCTAGTTTATTAGTTTAGCTAGGACTGCAGCTAATGGGATTTATTTTACAGCAGCATTTTTCGATATCACAATAACAACATAGCATTTGTAATGTTTCTGCAAAGAGCAACACCTTGATTTACAAAGAAAGGGCAAGTCCATCCATATTTGGATGCAACAGCACTTTGTGTTTCACTGATGACCGAGGGCTCCCTTCAGTTTTTAGTCTAGCAGTCAGGTGGTGGAAGTAAAGCCATTATTGGAGAATCAGCCTCAGCTTAAAGCTAAGAAGGACAGAAGTAGCTCTCCTTAGACTCATGCGTCTCAGATTTTGCAAAAAGCCTCAGTGTGATGTTTGGAAACAAAGACTGGATGTGACACTTTCTTCAAATCACGACAGCAACACAACTTTTATACATAGAGTATTTATTCCAAAAATTAAATATGACAAATTAAAAAAAAAAGAAAAAAAAGAAAAAAAGGCTCAACTTAGGACCAGGATCAGGTGAGTGTTAAGACAAACTTTAAAAGTCCTTTAACATACAGTTGTACTTATTAATATCATAAATTAAGAAAAAACAAAAAAAACAAAAAAAAAAACATTTTCAAACTCAAATTTTTTTTTCCTTCAAGAATGATATGCAGCCAACCTTCAGAGGCATCTAAAGATTCATTCATTTTGTGGGGAATCCCTTAACATGGGAGACGGGCACTCGTGGAGAAACAAAAGCTCTTTGTCCAAGTCTGTAAACGTCTGAACTTCGCATTCGAAAACAAAATGAAGTTTTCATACAGAGACACCCAAACACGGAGAAAAAGGAAGGCCGGCCAAACCGATTGCACAGAAATTTTACAGCTGCTTCATTATTGCTGTCCATTTAAGAATGAACACACAAAACGCCAACCGAGGACAATATGCAGTACGCCTCACAGAAATAAATAAATATGCTACATCATGTCTACACTGAGATATTCGTTACCTACGAGTCATGAGTGCTTCTTACCCAACCCACTCGCCCAAGTTATGATTTGTATTACTGAAAAATGTTTGGTTTTAGGTTGTGCTCGAGTGCCCGTTCAATAAACCAATCCCTGCAGGCCTTTTGGTCCTGTCAGCTCAAAACGGATAAATTCTGCATATTTTTGTGTTCTTGGCATACATGTCAGAGGTATCCACACACATTACAGTATTTCCAGGTATTAATATATACGTATTAATGTAGACTCTGGGCTCAGCACACTTTGAACATTTTTTTTCCAGCACCATCAGAAAAAGGCACAGTCTGTAACGGACAGGAAAACAACCCCCCAAAAACAAAGCCTCCTCTCATTAATATGCAAAATAAAAGGTTTAGTATATGAATAAAAATCAATGTCCTAAAGCTTCTCAGATGAGCTTTTGAGATGATAACACAAACAGAGTGTGCGGAGGGCTGAGGATTCATCTGATCGCTCTATGACAAGACAAACCTCGATCACATACATAAACCTAAATTTGGAAAGTTATCGCAGACCTCTACGTTATTAGTTATTAGGCTTCTGCTTTAAATAGGACTTTGTTAGAAAAATAAGCAATACATGTATTTCATTATTAAATGTAAATATAAATATGTTTTTTTTTCTTTAAAAGGGGAAAAAAAAAAAGGCATCTGAAGTCCTGTGGCATCACTAGTGGAGAAGGGGGTTCCTGTAATAAGGCTGTCTAAAGGTCAACTTACAGAGACGACCAGAGCACCAGCAAACAACGTTAAATATGCCCGCCATTACTTTTGCTATTGTTCAAGTAAAAAGCAAACAACCCCCCCAAAACAAAAACAACTAAAAGAAATGCTGGTAATGTCTGACATTAAGAAACAGCCTCGGCCAAACATAAAGAAACCTAACGAGCACTTCTCTCCCCCGTGAATTTCTGTTAAGTGCAGTAAAATATCCTTTTTGCGTATAAATATACAGTATTTATGTTTATCTGCTGAAATATTAAATAAAACTCCTCTTATAGCAGCTGATTCTGGTGACACGTGGCAAGGAGAGCGTCAGCACTCACCCCGACCAGGCACATGGGTTTGGTCCAAGGGATGAAACCTGAAGGCTTCATGTGTGTTAAAGTAAACTGAAGGTTTGAGATGAGCAACAGCCTGCGTGGGGCTGGGTGTCCAACAATAACAGCAGTGCAGAGACGTCAATGACGGACTAAAAGTTGAAAAATAAACAAAGATGTCAACATCACCACCTGCAAATCCAAATAGAGGAAAAACCCTCCAGGGGGAAAAAACAAAACGTAAAGATAACTCTGCTTTTGAGAAAAGTGTCATCTTGGCACTCAAACTGCAACGATTAGTCGATTTTCGGGGCCAATTTATATCAACTTGTCAGATACTGGTTTTTGTTGTCATTATTTCTTCCTCTTTTAAATAAAGCTCTTTCCATAAATTTTTCATGTCTGGCTAGCTCAAAATGGATGGGATGCACCAGATAAATACTGGCCCTGCATCAGTGATTATAGCTGCTGAGATCAGTCAGCAGGGCCAATAGCAGCTGATGCATTGTGCATTTTTATTTAATTTCATTATATTTCAAGGAAAACACGTTACCGTTCTTCATCATACATGATAATGAACCACACATATTTAGATTTTAGACTCTTGGGGGCCAACAAAAGAAATTTGATGCATCGCCCTCAGAGTTTACAGACTTCTGATTTATTTTTTTAAACATGCAAATGACTGAAAATAAGGCCTTTGTAGCTGCACTAATCCAAATTTGTTTGTGAAAACAAATGAGACAGAAACCAGCAATAAAAAGCTGAATTTCAAAGGCTGGGACAGCGAATCCTTCTCAAACACAAAATTTATAATCTCGTTTGAGATTGTTAAATACATTTACCAAAAAAAGGGAAAAATAAATAAGAATCAAAGCTGCTGCCTTGAGTTTGATCATTTCATCATCGGGAAAACCAGGTTGGTGAACAGTGAGTGTATTTTTGATGTTTTTAGCCGATGTAAAGGTTTTCTTTAGTAAATAAACCAAATGAAATGCATTTAGAGGTCTGGAACCAGGAGACCAAAAGCACCATTTAGAAAACATCATGACCAAGGAGAGCGGTCAAGTATAATTACTGTTCAAATCATCTATGTGCCGAAAAAAAAGAAAAAAAAAAAAAAAAAGATTAGCTGTAAAAATCATGAAAACTATTTTTTCTGGTTAACATGATGAGTCTGTAGGACCTCAAACATTTTTCATATTCAGATCTGTGATTTAGAAAAACAAAAAACGCAGCAAACATTAGCAATCACACTTGGCTGGCGGTAGGATCATCTACAATCCAGTGTGCTGTGTGTGTTGTTAACAAATCGACTGTTTTGAGGCACCCAAACTGTTTCAAAAAGACCTTCCATCCCACCAATTGTTCAATTTCTAAACATATCAGGCACTTTAACAACACAAACCTCCTCAAACACAATCAGACCTCATCACGACCGAGCCTCACGTCTGAGGCATCAGTCCTACACGGTCACCAGAATGTCAAATACTGCACATTCCTGATTCCATCTTCATTGTCACTTCCCAGATCTCATTAAGAACAACACAAATACTCATGAAAACACACCTGCGCTCTCCATTTTAACACGTTATTGCACTGAAGGAGTTCTTCACAACTGAATCGGTCAGTTTTTTTTCCCCTCTCTTTAAAAGTAAAAACTGGGAAAAGTCCAAAGGTTTGTGGTCATCTACACACTATTGCTGTAAATTATTCTTAATTTAAGTTGAAAAAGAAAAATCATAAATAGTCAGACAAACAAGAACAAAGTCCATTTCATGGCAATGACTTTGAATCTTATATAGTTCTGTTTATGCACCTCGCCTCACAATAAGGCGACAAAGCCTCAAAACGGCTGTACGTGGCTCTGCTTAGAAAAATGAAGATTTCATTCAGTGTCTGTGTTGGTAGAGTGCAAAGTTATGCTGCTTACTGTCTGGCTGACAGACTGAGGAACCACACAGAACTGGCTTAAAGGGAGACAGAAGAGAAACCACTAAGGCAGCCCGCCCATTTACAAAAGGTGCCAAAGCTAACATGCTGCCACGTCGATCACACATTTGCTCAGAGAAACAACACAGACAGGCTCTAGAAAGCCAAAGAACAAACATGAACATTAGGCTCAACATGAGGTTACAAAGCAGGTCAGGTCCTCTGTGATTCTACCACCAATGCACCAAAAATAATATATTTTTTTTGATTACTGGCTGCTCCACCATCCTTTAAAACCCCAAATAATCCCATAAAAATAAAACTGAGTGTCTGTAAAATGCAGAAGGCGAGGACACGGCTCACGGGGAGAATGAGATGGAGGTCCGGAGCACCTTGGCTGGTTTCAGATTACATAACATGGCTGGACTCCTCTAGGACATTCCTACACAGCCGTCGTCGTTGTTTGGCTTCAGCAAAGCTGCGCCAGCACAGAGTCACTCCGGATCAGGAGGAAGTTGGGCACTAAGACTGGCTGAGTAACTGGGAGGTGGAGTGAAGTGGAGGGGTGTTTAGGCGAAGTACATGGTCCTCAGTGTGTCGTGGTGGATCTGAACAGCCTTGGCCAGAGCCTGGGGGTCCCTGCCGTTACTCTGCCCTGAGACATGGCTGCCCTCCGCACTATGACAAAAAAAAAAAGTTATTAAAAAAAAATAAGTACAAGGATAACAAAGGTATACAGAGATACCTGAAATGGTTAGCCCCCAGAAAACCTATGGTACTATGATTATTTAACCCTCACTGATGCTGTTGTATTAAAAGTCATACTATTGGCCTACATCAAGCTACAAAAACTACTACAGAGATAACAGCAAAATATTAATGCTAATTTGGATTGACTGAAACAAAAAGGTGATCATATGAAACTGTTGTTTTCGAAGGGTACAGGCAATATTAGGCATTAGAAGTTCAAGTCCTCTGGGGTTTCATGAAAAACACAAATACAAACATTAAAATATTCGGGCCCCACCTGTCATGCTCCTTGTCGACCAGGTGGTAGCGAGCGCGGAAGGCTACAAGGTGAGCATAGTAGGCAGGTGCTGGGATGGACACGGAGCGTGTGCAGCGGACGTAGGTGTGGCACAACTGGTAAGTGAGGAGCTGGAAATCGTCAGCGGTGAAACAGTTGTCATCCCATAGTACGTGGTAGTGAGAAGGACGACTGGTACCCTGGAGGGAGGAAAGCGGAGTTAATCGCACCCAGGAGAGAAAGCAGCTCCAGCGAGAGGCAGCAAACAATGAGCGGCTAAAATTAGGTGAAGCTGGTAGGCCTGTGTGTTTGACAGTAACAGGGTTCCCTTCTCCAACAGCTGCTGAGGTCTCAGTTACGCAGTAGAGTGAGAGGTGTAGTTCTTAGGGAAATGCTTCAAACATGAACATGAGTGAAAGAGGCAGATTCCAGGTTTAACTGACAGGTGGCAGAAAGGGAAATTAATTCTGGTAATTAACAAGTAATGATTGATCAACACGTCACAAGCCAAATAATTTATTTTTTTCACAAATGAGAGACGTGCTCCAAGATTGCCTTAAAGTGAAGCTGAAACAAAGTCACCTGAAAGTTTGCGTCTGTCCTTAAAATCTTACCTGGATTCCAGCGTGACTGCAGAGGTAAAAGTCAAACTCGTATGGGTGGGTGATGTCTGTGTCCACTGTGGTGCCAGCAGGAATGTTTCCACTTCGTCCCACCTTATAAGAAGAAACAACGTAAAAATATACTGGTTGAAAATAATTTGAGTTTATTTATTACAAAAGCAAGTCTTTTTCAAATATGCATTGACTGGTGTCCAATTACATCTTTTAATCTTATCTTTTAAAGATCCCAAATCTATTTCAAGAGTACATATGATCAATTTGTACATTTATAATTTCATCATCTCTCTCTCTCTCTCTCTCTCTCTCTGATTATGTACTCCTCCTCCTCCCCCCTCACACCTCCACCTCAAGCCTGATCTCCTGAACTGAAGTCAGGGCTCTAATAACCAAAAACGTGCATAAACATTCCTATTTCTTTCCAGTATTATCACAATTACTTATTGCCAGCAGATTAAACATGCAACCCTCCTGTCTCCAGACACCTTACAGTGATTTGACTAAACATCATCAGCTGGTTACACACTGTACCTTTAACTTAAAGTTACAGGTTGTTTTTCCATCCAGCTTTCCATTAACCATTACAGGCCATTGTTTCCAGATTTTAACCACATTATACAAAAACAGTAAGTTTCTAATATGACTAACTAATTAACTCCTCGGAGGAGTGGTAGTTTATTTCTCACCCGCTCAGTGCGATCTGCGCAGAACAGGCGTGTGTGATGGCGTTTCTGCACGACGATGTAGGTTATCCCGGGCTGGTATTCCTTCTCGAGACTGATGCATGCCTCCCTGATGGCCAGCAGCTCATAGTACAGCACCTAAACACAAAATAATACAGTACACATTCAAAAAGTAGATTTTAGAAAATCTTATTACAATACAAGTGGGGAAAAATTACTTATTCTTCGTATCTGATGTGCACATTACCTGTTACTAATTTTAGTTAAACATTCATGGTATAACAAATAAACAGCATTTCTTTGGTGTTATTTACCAAATAATAAACAACTTCGTGTACAAGTTAAATTGGTGTTTATGTGGTGCCTGAAAGAGTTTCCACCCAAAGGAAAACTAACAATAAGCCTTGAACAATATATTTTTTTTTAAAGTACCTGTCTGAACTGGCCCTCTGACACTCCATCCCTGTAGAAAATGATCCTTGTTGGCTTGTAGCGGGTCGACTTGTAGAACTGGATTAAGAGCTCTCTCACCATAGAGGCCAAATCCTGGATGACCTCCTGTCTAGGCCTCTGGACCCGCACTGTAGCACAGTACCTGCAGGGGTGGGCATCCATACTGCCTACCACCTATAGGAGTGTAGACAATTGCAAAAAACATACAAAAAACAAAACCCTGCCATCATTTTCTGTTAAAAATTCAAAAGTAATACTTTAACCTAGCCAATTAAATAGTATCAACAGTGCAAATAATCTTCAACAACATTTCTATTTATCCGATACATTTCGGCCTGTTTTGTGACTCATCACTGCAAACATGAGCCCGAGAACAAGTACTCAAACCACTATTAACAACAACAACAACAACGATTAATTGCTTTTTAAAAGGTCCCCACAGTCAGCTGACTGTAGTCGCAGCTTGACCTCACAAATCTTAAATCTTGTAAGAGGAACTAACACTCTGAGCCTGTGAAATGCTCTTTAGTGCTCTGTATTCAAGTACAGGAATTTTAAAATAAATCCAAAGATCTACTGAGAGTCAATATTAAAAATAAAAAATAGGAATAATGTGAGCTTGCTTAATAGAGTGAGTTAATATCCTGGCTGCAGCCTTTTGTACTGCCTAAAAAGATTTATCCAAGCCGGTAATCAGGGCATTACAGTAATCCAAGCACGATGACACCAATACATGAATAATTTTCTCCAGTTCAGCTAAGGAGGGAATATGTTGCAATTTATAAGTGTTTCTTAAACGAAAGAAACCAGAACAGGAAAAAGATGTTTCCTGACGAGACGACTCACCGCTGCAATAGATGGCTTCTTTCCATCTCCTGCAGGAGGATGAGTGACATCAGCCCCAAGGAAGATGATAGGTTGCTGAAACACAGTGGGTCTGGAAGTAAGAGAAAAGAAAAAAAAATTATCTACCAACCAATGTGTCATGAAATGACACAGATCAAACGATTTTTGGCAAACAAACCTCAAGGAGAAAAACAGAGGAGAAAAAGCGCCAACTGTTTTCATAGTTTTAAACTTTGAAACAAATAAACATTGTAAATCATTTATTTCACAGCTTTTTCTAGCTCATAATGTCATAAGCAGTGTTGGGAAGGTTACTTTTAAAATGTATTCCATTACAGAATACATGCCCCAAAATGTATTCTGTAACGTATTTCGTTACGTTACTCAATGAGAGTAACGCATTCTGAATACTTTGGATTGCTTAATATATTATCATGCATTTTTACAACTACGTGAACTATTGCTGTGTGATTTATTACTATTACTGGAGGTAAAGGGACCTCTGGCTAATAGGGCTCATAGCCGAAAAACTGGGCTCGTCAGGCACTCTTCTTGGCTGCAGTGGTTATTATTACATTTACATGCTTCCAGCTCCCGTTTTTGCTCGATGACAACTCTACTTTTTGACTCTCCTTTTTCTCCCACCTCGCGCTCACAGACACATAACGAGTATGGCAGTCCATTCTCCCTGCAGCACGGACTACACTGCCCATGAGGCTACATTCTTTAGAGCAGGGGTGCCCAATCCCAATCCTCGAGAGCTACCGTCCTGCAGCTTTTAGACGCATCCTTCTTCTGACACACCTGAATCAACTGAATGGCTTGTTATCAGGCCTTTGCCAAACCTGATGGCATGCTGAAGAGGTAATCACACCATTTGATTCAGCTGTGTTGGAGTAGGGATGCATCTAAAAGCTGCAGGATAGTAGATCTCAAGGACTGGGATTGGGCACCCCTGCTTTAGAGCGATACCTGTAGCATTCTGCCTATTAGCTTAGCACAACAACAACAAAAAGGCGCTCTCTCACCCAGGAAACACGCAGAGCGAGAGCGTCACCCTGTAACGATGGCAACCGCAACGCTGCCGCCTGGAACTACTGTCAAACAAAACCGAAATGGTCCTGACCGCCACAATATGAAACAGGAAAGTACCGCCGTGTAATCCATTTATTTCAACAAAGTAACTGTATTCTAAATACCACCTTTTTTAAACGGTATCTGAAACGCAATACAGTTACTCATATTTTGTATTTTAAATACGTAACGGCGGTACATGTATTCCGTTACTCCCCAACACTGCATATAAGCACTTCAGTGAGAATGTGTTTAAAAAAAACCAAACAAAAAACCATCAAAGTCTGTTAATTTCAGTTTGAAGTTTTGTGAGCTTACCGCTGATGTGGAACCAGAATGTTGTTGATGCCTCCCAGTTTGACATTGATCTTGAGGCAGAGGTTAGAGAGGGTCTGAGGGGACGTTTTTACTACGTTCTTCACCTGGACGCATTGGGTGGCCATGCCGAGGAGGGTGTCACCCACCCGCTTCACCTCAGCTGTGGGTAATCAGAAATATTAGTCATCCTTTTACTCTATGCAGGCATGCTTGATAATCATATGTCAGACATATAAAGCCATTTTCTGCTTCGATAGAGTTTAACTTCAAAATCTCTTTTTTTTTTTTTTTTTTTTTAAGAACACAAAGATATTATTGTTAAACAACACTTGGTTTAGAAATTAAAAGATCTTTGTACCATAGACTGGTGTTTTGCCAGGTAGGATCACGATGATGAGCTGTAGTCCAGCGTAGGTGTTCTTCAGGTGTCTAAACATGGGCTCCACGCTGTCAGCTCCCTGGGCATATTTACAGAAACAGGGCTGGCCTTGGATAGGCATCCCAGCATCCTTTGAGATTTTCCGCAGCTGGTCAGTGAAGCTCCTGAAAGAAGAAGGGGGGGGGGAAATTAAAGTTTAATGAGCAGTATGGTTCTGAAGATTAACAATCCGTACTTAACTTATACCTCCATAGAACAAATCAAATACCTTAAATAACCAATGAAACTTTGTTTCAGTTTACTTTTTGAAACTACAACAAATTGTTACTAAATTAACTTCTAAAGCAAGTCTAACATATGTATATCCACTAAGTGCTGTTTCACAGTTTAACCACTTTGTAAATAAATAACCAAACCAAGCTCACTTGAGGATCTCTTCTCTGCACTGCCTCTGGGTGGCAAAGCAGGCGATGGCCCACATCTTGATCTCCACTCCAGTGTGAAACTGCTTCCCTCTCATGTCCCAAACCCCGTGACTGGGTGTGGCCACTGTGCGGTTCTGCAATGACAGTGTAGGGTTGATCCGCTGGGGCTGGCAGTCACACAAACAAATATAATACATGGACAATGACAATGTATGGATTCATAAAACGTAAGCAGCTAGTGGGAGTGACTGATTGGCTCATTATTTAGTACGGTAATATTTTTGCTGCTTTTATTCTTTCTTTCGTCATGCACATGCAAAGGGAAAAAAATTAATTTTATGATTGACATGCAAAACAGAGCCACTAAAAATAAATCAACATTATCTGTGTAGATGATCTCCCTAAACAGCATTCACAAGTTAAGGTGTAATTAAACAGAAATCACAAACATGTTCAGAAAGATGAGAAAATGTTAGCTGAATTAGTTTGTAGTTGAACAGTGGAAGCAAATTAAAGATGATTTCTCCTCCCAGGGTTTTCTCCACAGGAAAACTAGCTAATTCATTTACTTAATGAAATTAGTAAATTAAATTCATTTACTTTTGTGTTGCACATCTCCACCTGCTAGCATCTCCTCCTTTTCACACAATTTTGGTGTCAAGAGCCACAGATTTCGTGGATATTTTGGAAAGTATTGTGCTTTGTTAAGGATGGATGATAACTTTTTTTTTTTTTTAACATCATGTAAACATTTAGAGTTGTATTATTGTGGATGATGTGGTACGGCATAGCCGTTCTGAAGTGAAATTCACCTGCTTTATAAATGTTTTTCATGTAATAATTCTGACTATGCGGCACACTGACCTTTGAGAGAGAGTTGCATAACTGCACATTTTTAATCATAAGAACAAATCTTTTTAACATGAAAAAATATACACAATTTGCAAAAAACAATCACCAACACCTTCACATATATGAAATCTCATGGCTGAAATACATGTTGGGGAACGCTTTCTGTCAGTCAGCTCCTTTCTTCATCCTCAATTTAGGTTTATTTAACTTAAAAGTAGCACAAAGGTGTGCTAAAGGGGGCAATTTTGCTTCATTTCTGGTTTTGCTGCTTCTGTGTTGGACTCTGCATAGATAGGGTTCAAACAGCTGATCCCAAGTGCAGCAAAAGGAAACCAGGTGAAGCAGAGGCTAACAGGTGCCACAAAGATTGTACCCCATTTGTGATTGTCAGTGGAATCAGGACGATCCCAGGATGCCACTTGGTTTTCTCAAAGCAACGGCAAGGACTTTTTTTGGCTGAACCTCATCTCTGCTGATATTTCCTGGTGCAAATTTGCCTCATTACACATACTTTCTGCAACTGCGCTGAAGGAAAACTGTGCTTCTAGTTTGTTGCAAACACGCCATAAGACCATACTGTTTTGGTTGTGTAGGTTGTTTCTCCCCCTCAGATTTCAGGCCCCTCTTCTACGAAAGCAGCGTCCAGTTTGGATTCAGGAGACAGACACACTCTACTTTTAAGATTAGATTTAACTTTTTTTTGATAAAACATATAGTTAGGGCTGGATCAGGTGACCCTGAATCCTCAGTTATGCTGCAATAGGTGTAGGCTGCTGGGGGATTCCCATGGTCCATTGAGTATTTCTTATTCAGTCATCCTTTTCCCAACTCACAATGTGTTAATACACCTCTCTGCATTTAATCATTGGTTCTTATTAATCTCTGTCTCTCTTCCACAGGATGTCTTTTGTCCCGTCTTCCTCCCCTCACCCCAAACCGGTCGAATCAGCAAGTCGCCCCTCCCTAAGCCTGGTTCCTCTGAAGTTTTGTTCCTGTTAAATTTGAGTTTTTCATTCCTACTGTCACTAAAGCTCTTGCTCATAGGGGCTCATTTAATTGTTGGAGTTTTTTAATAATATAAATCACCTTGAGGCGACTGTTATGGTTTAACGCTGTATCAATAAAACTGGAAAAAAAAAAAAAAAAAAACCCCAAAAAACCCCCAAAATCTCTTCCTGTGGCTAAGTGGAGGAAATCCTGTTGTCTGCAACACACACAGAGACATGTAGAAGGACACACACATGCGTATGAAGCGTGATTTAAAGGGGAAGGTACCATAAAGGGTTCAGAGCTCACCCTGCCACCATACTGCAGCATGGGGGCTGGCAGGACTCGACCCGTCACCTGAGCCATCTCATCTCGCACACGGAACTGAAACTCCTGGACAAACGGGTCGGCGTCATAGTTTGCACTCCGCACCTAAGAAGGGGACAAAAGTCTATTTATTCAAAGACACCAAAAAACTAAATCTCCCATGCTGCATTACTTTTGGCCTACAGGACACTCACCAGCCTGCTAATCTCCTCTTGTCTGTCTGGTGCAGAGCGGGCTGTGGCTTTGATCATGGTTGATGTTTGGTTGTCTGTTAGCTTTTTAATACAGCGCTGTCCTGCTACAATGTTGCACACCTGAAAGTAAAAACAAAAGTGTGGAAGCGGTTAATCAGCTGCATTTCTCAGGAAGGTATTGAACCCAAACGAGTCACTGACAAAATGGAAACTACAGTAGACCGACTGCAGTGGAGTTACATATCTCACATTTATATCTTTTCTGTGAAATTTTAATCAACTTGTAAAGCTATATTTTACATTTTCATGTATTTAACAAGCCAACTACCTACTCAAAAGAACCCCTTTCTAAACTTCCATTAGTTGGAGAAAACAAACAGCATCACAAGATGGATATAATGGTAAGAACAACAAAAAAAAACAAAACACAACCCCCCCCCCCCCCCAAACAAACAAACAAACAAACAAACAAAAAAAAACCAACAAAAAAAAACAAACCCTCCTAATTAATCCTGTATTTGGGAAATTCTTTCAGTTAAAATGATAGTGTCCTGACTTATTACAAGTTTTGAGTTTTCCTGTATGATCTTAATCATCAAGAAACCGTTCTCAAACCAGGGTAGTTTACACAAAAGAGAAGGCCCAATGCTGCTTAACACCATCCATCCTTCTCAAAGGAGACAGTGGAGCTTGTTGAAGCTGTGGCTTGAGCCACATAGTGTCATAGACCAAACTTATTCAAGGATTCTGGTATTATAATACTAAAGGCTTGAAACGTTAAACATGAAGGTAGGCTACCCAAGATGAGGTAGGTTAATTTTTTTTAATATGACCTACCTATTGAGTAGTAACATGCAAACTGAGCCCAGGTTCAATAAATCAAAAACAAGTAGGCCAGATGAGGACATGGCAGTGTTTCACTGGTAGTGCGCTGCTCTGAGTGTTAAAAATAATGTGTCAGTGCCATTTAAAAACAAACAAAAACAAAACAAAAAAACCCCATTAATGTAGTGCGTTTCTTGTTATGAATCCAACACAATCATTGTGAGCTTACTGGCCAAACAGTCGACCCTATGACCCTAGATGCGAAAAAAAGCTCATTTTCTAAAACCTTTATTTAACCAGGAAGTGAAACTTGAGATTAACAATCTGTGTTCATAGGGTGTCGTCATCCAACATAGGCAGCATTAACCTAACATTCTTAGATGCCAACTTCATGGAAACTCCATAGAAGGGCCCTGCCAGGTTTAAACCTCGCAGTCCCAAGAATTCATGTCACAAAATTCATTTAGACCTCAGGAATCAACGTGTGTCGACTGTCTTTTGTAGAGCGAGAAATGCACATTGTTCTCAATCCCAGTAGCAAGTAACCTCTAATGATTTAAAATCCAGAGACTGTTCTTTTAGGGTTTTAGGGCAAACTCCTACGATCAACATTAGTTCTTACCTCTAGAGGCAAGTAGGTGTGTTTCTGTTCCTGTCCCACCTGCAGACAAGGCAGGTGGGGATATTTCAGCTGCAGATTGTACTTCTCTCTGAAGTACTGAGCCACTGTGCGCTCAACTGTTTGACCGTTCTCAAGCTGCAATGGAAATCTGAGGATTTGAAAGTAACAAGAATGTGTTATTGTAAGCCAGCAACAGCTTTGAGTGCGAGTTAACATCTACTGGGGGAGCAATATGGAAACGTACGTCTGGAGGCTGGCAGGGCGCCGTGTTACATTGCAGACTCTGTACTTCCTACGCATGGTTCCACAGTGTGTCACTTCCACTTTAAGACCTGTAAAGATTTAAATGATAAGCAGTTAGCTCCCCCCCAACAGTGGAACTACTGATACCTCAATTACATACACGATCTTAAATTATCTGCAGCAATAAACAAAATGTTATTACTGTGACACTGTGATAAAAAACAAGCAGAGGCTGTCACTCCTCTGTGATGTACCTTTGATCTCTTTGGTGAACTTGACCCTGTGGGAGTCTGTGAGAGGGCGTGGCTGCTCGTCAATGTTGTGAATGTCCAGAACCTCACACATGAACTGAATGACTGGCTGGGCTTTGTAGAAAGCTGTGGCTGACACTGAGAAAACACAAGATGAGTTAGGACAGTCAAAATGGTAGGCCAGAAAGATTCATTTTCAGTCACATAACCAAAAGTTACTTTTGGGAAAATCTAATTGTTGCAACTTTGACCAGTGCCACAACAACAAATCAGATCAATATAAGAATGGTGAAGCCTTATGTAGACAGCCAAGACATGCCGAATTGGTTTAGAGGCTTTGATTAAGACAAAAAGGGAAATCTGAATTTGATTATAAGTCATTAAACAGCTGGACACCAAGAGCTGTAGCACATTCTGGATTTTGTTGTGACAAAACAGTAACAAATACTGAAATGTCTGCTTTTCCTAAAATTTCCTAATGACATTAAAAGTTAGTTTTGTGCTTTTACTATCGTGCCAAAAAAAGAATTATAATACGCAAGTTAATGTGCATACACTCAGAAGACCTTTCCAAATGTAATGAAATGTAACACAAAACATCCAAAGCTTACCAATTAACATGAAGAATTCAACTAGAAGAATTAAAATCAAACTGAAGTTTACAGGAATTTGCAAACCTGCTTATAAGTCAAACAGGTCTAGAGACCAGTCAGTGTGGCCTTTCAACGTGGCAGGGATCACTGACTGGTTATGGATAGGTGACTAAGGGGAAGGCAGAATTAATTCCCTGACTGGCGAGTGGTTGCTGGCAGTCTCCGAAATCATTTGCAGAGAGAGTACAGCAGCAAAAACCTTCTTGTGATGGCTTTGGTTGCTAGCAGATTGCTCTGGTTGCCCACCGAATGCATGAAGACACCAATTTGCTTGCCAACACTCACGAACTACCCACACTGTGATAAATTCCTGAAAGTGTGACGGAAACTGAAAACAGAACATTTGTCATCAAAGCAATAGACATACCTTTTGAAATAATTCAGCAATAAGATGCAACTTTTACTCTGAAGGCAAACATTCTTAGCCTCTGTCACATTATGAGGTTCCACTACTGCACTGCAGTGAAACTTCCAAACGCGTTGGTCCATAAATTGCATCCTCCACGCAAACTATGGGCAACCGCAGCAATCTGCTGGTGACCAAAGTAATCATAAAGCAACTAGTTTCATCTAATGACTGCCTGCACCATTTAGCGCCCACTCACAACCAATCAGGAATCATATTTTCTTTGAGTAACTGGTTGGCAGCCATTCCCCAACCTGCTAATCTGTCTCCAAGTCTGTGTGACTAAAAAGAAGACAGCTGAAAAAAAACTCAGAAAAGAGAAAAATGGTAAAACTTGTAAAAATTTTAAGACCTTTACTTTTGTACAGATTAACTAGTGGTAGTTAAGTTTAGTGCACACACAGTAACAATCATGTCATCCTAATCTGGGCAAGAAAGCATATGCGTATTCACTACATGCATTCCTTTTAAATGTTCCTGCTTTCACCATCCTTACCATCAATATTTAGCATCATCTTCCACATGGCTGGCCGTACTGACTGATGGAAGCCGAACCAAACTTCTCTTCCTCCACCTAGTGGATGGTCATAGTCCTTTGGGGAGGAGAAGAAGGATCTTCCAACAGGGGTGTACCTGGTGACGATGTAGAGGACACGCAGAGGTAAGCAGGGAACAGAAATTACACTTACTGTGATAGGAAGCGACATTCCCTGTGGAGTTCACTGGGTACAGCAAAACAAGCCATGAGTTTCATGTCTCAAACCACAGGAGGCTCAGAGGGTTTGTGTTCATGTTACTGAAAGTTATTTTGGTTAATGGATTCACCAAATGACACATCCCAAGGTAGATTACATAAAAAGATGCTTTTAATCCATCTCTGCATGTCAAATTCAAATCCCAGTGGGGTCATCTACTAATCTAAAAATACATCTACCTGAGGCATTGTAGATGAAATGCAATACATGAAATGCAGCATTTCAACCACAAGAGAGTTGCGGTTGAAATGCTGCATAATAAATTAAGGGAGCTGTATATCTCCAGGATGCGAGCATCTTTGGATCATATTTCCTGACTTGAGAATTAACTAACAAAGACACTACTCACATGTTTAATTCAGATTACATTATTTAGCCTTTACAGTTTTTAATCACTTAAATGTAAAATGCAACAGAGTAATGGCAAACAAGAAGCAAAGACATTCTGACAGAAATAGGACAAATGAACGAAATCTATGATTAAATTATGCAATAAGATGGCAAATGAACAGCCCTAAGAGCCAATCAGCTAGGGCTGCACGATTAATCGTTAGAAGATCGCGATCTTGATTCATACTTATGTGCGATCTCATTTCCAAATGACAACGATTTAAAAAAAAAAAAAAAAAAAAAAAAAAAAAGACGACGACGACACCGCATTTTGACCCGGGACGTAATCTGCATGAAAACAAGCGCTCACTCTTCCTTGTGACGTGTGATGCTAAAATTAGCAGGGAAAAAACGACGGAGAACACGTCAGGGATGACGAGAAAGTGACAGGAGAAAATCTGTCCCGGTCAACCACCCAAACATCAATAACGGGAACCTTATACAGCGCTTCCCCCGTCGAACTCCCGCAGGCACAAAGAAATTACGGAGGCCATCACTTATCACCTGACCAAAGATATGGCTCCCATCAACACTGTGCAAAACGAGGGATTTAGGAAAATGATCAACACCCTAGACAAACGCTACACAGTGCCGTCCCGCAACTATTTTTCTATTGTTGCACTACCTGCTCTATACACGCAGTGTCGAGCAACGGTGGAGCCGGAATTTCAAGCAGTACAACATTTTGCGGCAACAACAAAACGTAAGACATTTGTTGTTTTTATGTTTATTGTTTTTATGTTCAGTTTCAACTGTTACGAAGTTGATGTGCAGTTAATAAGTGCAATAAATATTTATACTGGAAAAGAGAATCGAGAGAATCGTGATCTCAATTCTAAGCCAAAAAAAAAAAATCGTGATTCTCATTTTATGCAAAATCATGCAGCCCTACAATCAGCAAGGTCAATGGGAAAAAAGTACATTGTTAGGACATGAGTACACAGCTGAGCTTCGCAGCAGTTTCAGCTGTGAGGTTGCAGGTAAATCTACTTGTTTTCATAAGAGCTTGGTAAGTGTACTTATTCTTATTGTATTCAGAATGTAATTTAGCATTTCATTTGCTCAAGTGCTTTGGTGGAATTAACCAAAGATGGCGAGGACAGCATGATGGATTGAGCAATTTATGATGCTATAACCTTATATATGTAAACTGCAGAATAGTTTAGAGATAATCTGCTGGATTTTTAAACCAGATCATCCTTCAGAAATTAAATAGAACAATTCAGACAAAGGCTTCAACTTAATATCCAGGAAGTTTCCAACTGAATGTTTCCAATTGAAGACACTTGCTAAACAGTAGACATCAATGCCAGTTATTTTGAAATAACATTAAATAATTCGAACAAATGTTTCATATAATTTTCTAGTTGTTCAGTTTAGAAAGGTGTTTATCAGCAAAACAAACCTTCACACATGTGCAAGACAAGAAACTCACTTCATGGAGGGCAGATGCCGAAGGACAACATCCACAGCATGAACAGGGTTAGTGCTCAGAGGTTTATCCAGGTCCAGTGGCCCTGGTGCTCCGCGTCCTGTCAAGACTTCATGTAGCATGTGCCAGCTGACTAATGACACAAATTTAATTGAGACTTTAAAAGGTCGGTCCTTCCCACCTTCACCTGGCAGGGTGACATCCAGATCAACCTGTTTAAGAAAAGAGAAAAAAAAATGATACAGGGGTTATACTTAATCAGTGGTACCAAGTGTTGAGTTCTCATTTCTCAATTAAAAGACAAAAACTTCTAGGACTCTACAAAATATGACTTATTTATGATGATCAAACTTTTTGCCCTTAATTTGTGTGTGTGAATAAAAACTATCTGTACAATCATGTCACATTGGAGCACTTTATGAATTTCATCAAAAGTGGGCCTAAGCATAAAAGTGAACATGATGTGCTTATTCGACAACATTAAATCCAATAGCAGGCTAAAACCAATCAGATAACATCTGAGTCAGGCGTCATATTTAACTGACATCGCTTTATGCAAGCAAGTTTCAATTTGACTTCTTTTCCGTGCTTTCTCTGCACATCTCTTTGGTGGGAGGGACCAAGACTTGAGTGGAGGTGAACAAGATTAGAAATGAAGAGGGGAATTTATTTCTAAACTGTTAAACAGCTTTATACTTTGATATAACCCCATGTCCAGGGTAAAAGGTTGCTGGAGTTAACTAAACCTAAACTTGTGTATTTAAAACTAGCTCAAATTTAACCCTTTCATCAAAGTGGTCACATTTGTGTACACTGCCTAATTTGATGCTGGGAGTACAATTTATTTGCATTCCAATTTCTGCAATTCCAATTTGTTACATTTTGCTTCTGATAATGCCTACATTAATTAATAAATAAAAGACTCAAGCTCACATCAATAAAAGTGAAAACTGAACTAAAACTCTGGTTACCAAAAATAAGAACCACCTGAGCAGGTGAGTTTTAGACATACAAATGCGTACTGACAAGTTCAACTCTCGGGCACTAGAAATCAATATCATAGATAAGAAGCTGCTGACAGGTGCAACCTAAACAAACCAACACCACACAGAGGATCTAGTTTCTTACCCCACCAGTGGCCACAGGAAGTGGGCTCACAGTGTAGAGGCTCTTCTTCCCATCATAAACTGGCAGCCGGTCACCAAAGATGGTCACCTTAAAATGCTGCACCATGGAGTCCACTACCTCCCTGCAAATGATCACACTGCAGCGTCACTATTAATGTATGCATAAAAGTGTAGGTGTAAAATGCAAAGGAAAAGTAAATAATGTCCTGTTAGTTCTTCTGTAAAAATCTACACAGACAGTAATGTTAAATATGAGCCAAATTACCAAATAAGTTTGGGGATTTTCCCTTACCTATTGACCCGCCGCGGGCATTTATCAGGCTTAATGTCCACCTCATACAGGTAGACATCAATCTTGGGGATTTCCACCTGAAAACAGTTGGCCAGAAGCTTGATGGATTTTCCAAGGGTGCCATAGCCCGGTCGCCGTGGCAATGTGAACAGCGCTTGGGCTTCAACGGCTCCTAAAGCAGTGACAATAAAATTATAATTATTGTTTTATTCCAAAATTAAAGTAGCCAAGAGGCCACAACCTTGGGCAGTTAATACAATGAATCATTACAAGACAACTGAAATAAAACCATCAAGATGCTATTTCAATTTGACAGCGGTGTCTGTCCAAAAGAGACACACCCTTCCTTTGCAGTAACCCCCAAGTCACTCCCAAGCTGCAGGATTACTTTAGTCTACATTTATCTATATTTGTTTATTTTGTTAATTATATTTTCAGCAGAAAAAGCTCAAAGGAATGGAAACAGTTTTATGGACATGTTAAACAACAGCAGAGTTTTAGCTTTTACCGACTAGTATTTACTGTAAATCTAATCTCACTTCTCAATTTTTGCTCTTATACACAAATGTATTCAGTGTACGGTAAATTCATACAGCACTTATTCTTTGTACGAAAGCACATAATCTATGTTGCATTCACACCTACGGCTAGTGTGGAATCACCGATTACCCAGATGTGCATGTCTTTAGACTGTGGGAGGATGCTGGAGTACACCGAGGGGGAGGAAAGGCCCCCACCTACCAGGAGGTTCAAAACAACCTTCCTTCTTGCTATGAGGCAACAGTGCCAACCACTGCACCACAGTACCACCGAGTGTAGAGCACCCTTACAGAGAGAAAGGCAAACTGAAGGAAGGAAGTGGTTAATAAGGAGGAAAAGTGCAGACAGTGTAAGCCGGTTCTGATGGTCAGGGATGTTAAGCATTGCCTCATTTTAAACCGACAAAACTGAAAGACACAGACGAACACTGCGATTCCCACATCAATCTGATAATGGCCGTAGGAAAGGTTACAGAGTTGGGTGACATTTTAAAATAAAGACCAGCTTGGCGGTCACAGATTTCTGACTGACATGGCCTTTGCCAGACAGGAGAAGGCGGCGAGTGACACACCACGCTTATTTGACATCAATTTTCATAAAATACCAAACTGGAAAATACACATTGAAAGAAAAAAGAAAATGACATCACACAACCACACAATTTCCACGAAAGTGACTCAGAGGATCCGCAAGACAATGTTTGCGCATACATACACAGCTGAAGCTGTAAAGGCACCAAGACTTTGAGCACTTGGTTGCTGCTGAAATGAAAGTGTGAATCAGAGAAAAGAAATTCTACAACAGTGATGAAGTGAGGACTATGGCTATGAAATCAGTGCAACTGAGAAACTGGGGGTTGAAAAAGTTAAACTGTTTCAAGTTCTGAACTCTCATCTGGATCTGAATGTGTGATAAGGAGGCATTATTGACTAAAACAATACACTTTCTGCATGATGGTTACCCCAGGTTGTTTTATTCCCTTGTGCCATTCCCATGGTGACGGCACCCATGCTGCCATAATTCTCCATGGTAACTACAACCGTGCCGACAGGAGGAGGGAAGAGCAGGCCAACATGGATTTACCTTATTTATCCCTGAGCTGCAATGAAGAAGGAGAAAAAAAAAAAAAAGAAAAAAAAAAAAAGGTTCTTCCTGAGAGATATGATAGCTCAGGCAGGTAACAGGGTGCCCATTATCTATTTAAGAGCCATCAGTATAGCAAAATAAAAGATCAAAAATGTCAAAATCATGTATTCTATTTAAGCTTTTATAAAAACACTAGTTGGGTATATGTCTATTCAACACAAGGATAAGGATTACTACACTTAACCGAAACTAGATGTGAAAAATTAAAAACAAAAAAATAACCAAAAAACCCCCCCAAAAAAAACAAGGGGGGGGGGGGGGGGGGTGAATTTAAATATGTGCCGTTTTAAAAAAAAAAATGAATGCAATTTCTTTTCGTCTTCAGTGTGAGTATATGACCCGGGTTTTTCCTGCTTTCAAATAAATTTCCAGCATCTATCAAAGAGGTTTTTCGTCTTTGACTAAAGAAAATCACAATTACGAAATATTTTAAGATCCCCCCCCCCCCACCAGTCTGGTTTAATCAACTGAAATTCTAGTTCAGCTAAAGGCAAAAACTAAAAATAATAATTATAATTAGACTTCTATTCAGATATCGGACTCTTCTATCACTTTCCATGGTTTTTATATGTAGTTTATTGGACTAATAAGTTCTTACATGCAGTCGCCTCTCCAAAAAGCTCCATTCTGAGTTAGGAATTACCCAGAAACTTTCAGCCCAACAAGCTTCGGAGTATGGATTTTGTAACCGAAGTGCTGACATTTAGCTCCATGAGTATTTGGACAATGTCACAATCTTTGTAATTGTTGCCCCTTTGATTTTGAAGCGCACTGTGATGGTATAAACTAACAACATATCATTAATGTACAGCTTTAATTCAAGGGGTTTAATAAAAGCATCTTTAGGATTTAATTATCTTAATACAGTCCCTCATTTTCAGAAACTTGAAAGTAACTAGACAATTGACTGACAAGTTTTGTTTTGTTCCCTTGCATTCTTATGAAAAATTAAGGCAAATAAGAGATCTGGAGTTGATTTCAAGTGTTGAACTGAAATGTCCATTACTGGCACTTCCAGAGGACAGGCAGCAGCTACTGCACCAGTAATGTCCCAAAAAGACAAAGGCTCACTTTAGCCTGAGCAACAATGGAGAGATTAATAACCACTTATCAGGCTGCTTCAATGTACAAATGCACCACACAACCAGCAGCCACCCACACATGGCTGTAGTTAACCCACATATTTTAAAAGAACTCCACTGATGAGATACTGTACAGCCACCACAGCACCAACACTGGAAGCTAAAAGTTTTAAAGTGCATCCTGGAATAATAAAGCAAGTGTTGGTTTAATCTCCTTAACTTTATAGGACACAAGTGTTTAAATAGTTGTGGTGTGAATATAATCTGCTTAATTAAGCAGGCAAAGTATGATCATCAAGTAGAATTTAATAGGCAAAGCTGAGTCAATCCTCACGTGCAGAAAAAATAAAATCTGAAGATGAACTCTTTTTAATGTCTCATTCTCAAGTTAATAAATAGGTATGAATTGTTCAAACATCTTATTACCATCACACTCAACATCACAGCTCTAATGAGGGGAAAACTGAAAGCAGGATTACCGCAGGATAACTTCAGCCTCAGTTTTTATTGTTACAAATACATTGGCATGGTTACCAGCTCTGCAAATATAACCCTGCACCAGAGCAGATTATGTTAAAGATTAGAGATCAGTGCGTGACAAATTACCAACTACTGGCCAATCAATTCTATGAAAAGTAGCATCACCATTAAGACCTCTTCTGAGGGAATGCAAGGGAGTCAAACATTTCTTTATAGAGCATCTAAAGTTTGTCATTTTCCTGATGAGCCTTGGTAAGAAATACATTCTCTGAAGCAACATTATTCTGTGATTTTCATACTAGCTGCAAACAATTAAAATTTTATTATTCTAAAACCCTTAATATACACACTCCCAAGAGAAGCAGATGAAAGACTAGGACTTAACAGTATTGCAAACTTTTAAACAGAAATTCAATGCCATATGAATAATTCTGTCTTAAAAATGGAGCTGCGACACTCAAATCTGTTGACAAAAGAGCTTGCCATTTTTTCTTAAAATACACTTCAATTAGACCAATATAGTAGCACTTTTTCAGACTAAAGTGAATTTCATGTTGCCATGCTTCTGTTTGCATAGCATAGCCTATGCAGAGTGAAGGATTTGGGATACGCAACCTATAAAGACGTGCATGCATGCAGTCAGTCATGCAGTTGATATTCACCTTTGTGTGATCATTTATCTTGACTGCTTATGTTTGGTTAAGCAAAGTCAAAACAAAGATCCTGGGTATAATAAAATTTGCATTGTATTACAGAGCCTTGCTTACTGAAGGAAATAAACAGATACTTCCTGTGTTTAACTTATTAAAAAAAAAAAACAACAAACTTTCCAGAATGAAGTCTAAACAGGATATGAGAGAACCACAATAACTTCACTTCCAAAATATCTGTGTACTGCATTACAAAAATTAATAAATAAATAGAAAAATTATAAACTGAAGCTGAGCTGGGGTTGTGCCGCTTACAGCTTAAGGTGCTGTATAAAGTCAATGACATTTATCAGTCTTTGAGACTCCAGTGAACCACTCCATTAACTGCAAATAGGTTCACAATGGTTCCAGGTTTTCTCTGTTTTAAGAGCACATCAATGACTCACCCAGGAGGTCACAGATCCCAGAACAACAAAAACAACCACCAACCACAACAACCAACAACAAAATACTGGGCAAAAATGGCATCCATGGGAGAGTTCTAAGAAAAGAACCACTGCTGAGCTCGTCTTACATTTACCACCCTTTACTACCATTGCTACTTCAGGACTTTGATGACTTGCCATAATTGAATTCTGAATCCATTAATTCTGCTCTAACAAAATGCTGAAGGAGAATGTGCAAAGTACACCAGCAAATCCAACACTGAAAGACTCTACAAAAAAAACAAAAACAAACACCAACCACAAACATGAAGGTTTTGGAGTGACCTTAAAGTCAGAGTTCGTGCTTAAATCTGATCGACATGCACTGGCATGAACTTAAAAACAGGCATTCATTCTTAGAAGCCCTGCAATCATGAGTTAAGACAACCCCGTAAAGAAGAATGAGTCAAATTTTGAAAGAGTCATTGCCAGTTATGGAAAATACATGATTGCAGTTCTCACTGCCAAGGGTGGCACAGCCCATTACTCTGTGGTAATGGATGGTTTTACTTTAATAAATTCAATAATTTCAAACCTGCAATTTATCTTTACTCGGGTTCTCTTAATCTAATATCAGAATTTGTTTGATGAGTTGAAACACCCAAACCTGAAAACATGACCAAAAAAAATATGAAATCATTAAGGGAACAAATACTTTTTCACAGCAGTGTATTTACAATGGTGCCCTGGCAAAAGAGAAAAAAGTAGTGCCGGTATGTCTGAAAACAGACAGACACGCTGAAGTGAAAAAGTTTATTGTTAAAACTTTTCAGGCTTGAAAAAGGCCCAAATCTGAAACGGGTAAAGGGGATGGAGAAAGTATGGGTCAGCTTCAATGAACCAGTCAACATCTATACCTCGTCCCTCCCAGTCCACCACTGGACTTTTCCCAACACAATCATTAACACAGAAACTGCTACCCCTGGCAAAAAGTAAATTGATTTATGACCCTCCATGCCTATCTGATTCATAATTAACAAAGACAGCAGTTAACTAAACATTATTCAGTAGGCTGAGTAACTATGGCAGCAGTGTGGGTGGGTGGGTGGATGGATGGATGGGACATACCCCCTCCCTCCCAGTCTTCAAGCACACCTGGTGGCATCACCACCTGCTTTTGACAACCTACACAGTCAAAAAAGAAACCCGTGAGACTGGTTTGGGGGCAAACACGCAAATACTAAGGGGCTAAGTTTGCCTTTAAGGGTTTGTTAATACAACATTTTTCAGGCTTAGGCAACAGCAACTCCTTGGTTATGCTTGGGGTTCAAACCCAGTCTAAGAAAAACTGGTAGAAAACCACGAGGTCAAATGTCTCCCTTGTGCAAGGCGCTCAACTGACCGGTAATCTCTGGGAACAGACACCACTGAGCTTTTTTTCTGTATGATAACCTGAACACTTTAAAAACAAAAAAAAACAAAAACAAAAACGTATGACACCAAATTGATTAAAGGAAAACTCCTAATTCAAAAACCTGTAATGTTAAATGTATGAGAAGTACCACATACGGGCTCAAAATAACTCGGCAGCACCTGAACACCACATTAGCACATTTAGGCACGGTGGTTAGTTAGTCCGGGATCCCACCTGTTGTTCCGATTTCCATTCATGGGGGTGTCTGTCCGGATGAACCGGCACTTTATGATCAATAATCCTCGTAGATTAAAATGTTCAGTGTGGTTCCGCTGGCCCCGCACGCATCAGCCAAGCTCCGCCGTTCGTGATATCTTCTCCCCGGCTTCGTTCGGTGAAGTCGAACCGGGCCGCTTCGCTGTCCCGTCGGTTAGAAGTCTTCTTGTCTCCCCACTACACCTGACCTACATAAACTGGCAGATTAAAGTTGAATGAAATGTCTTAACTCCGGACTTTGGCGTTGTAACTGAAATAAGAGCAGAATTATTATCGGTGTTAAGCTTTTTTTTAAGACACGAAGTTGGTGAAATGTCTACGGTAGCGTTAGCAACTGTGTGTAAGCTAACGACGTTAGTTAGCTTTAGCCAGCGACAACTAACAGCTAAATGGCAACCCGAGATTGACATTAATATTTACCTGCTCGACTGCTGAGTTTACTGTCAAGTCTGTTTAACGTGACAATCCCGATTTCAACTTTTTTCAAACAAATATAAGAGGCTCTCTACCTCGGCGTCCTCCTCAGCGTCGGCGATAAACCGGTCTGAAATCTGCTCTTACGCCGCCCTCTGTCATACTTAAGGGAACGCTAACGGGTACGAGACATAGCAACTTCCGGGATATTCTTTCAAAACAAAATACTTATTCAAGTCTTCTTCCTCCTCTTCTTATTTGTATTATGTGTTACAAACATTGGGACTCATTCTTTAAAAAAAAAACCATACACACAGGCTAAAATTCATGAAACTCATGTTACAGAAACTTACACAAGTAATATACGTAAAAACACTCAGTTTAAAACTTTTCAAAATTACTTCTCAAAAAACTGCTGAGTCCAGAAGGTCTGTGTATTGCGTTAACCAACTGAGGCTGAACTAGGGTCAGGCTGCACCTTCACATAATGCTTATATCACATGATGGTGCAGTGAGTCAGTCTTAACTCTATTTAATCAGGTAGTCATTAAGAACACATTCTTTTCAACAGTGTCGCCCAAAAGACCTGTATTATTGCCAGTTTTGATGTGTCTAATATTGACTAGCTGAGACCTAATTAAGGAAGGCACAAAGGGCACAGGTGCAGGGAATTAGAGACAGGAAGAAGTGACAGTTTTTCAACAGTGTGTAGTTGTTGGTTCTTTTGAGAAAGTGGTGCTAACTGAAAAGCTATATCAAAACTTAAAACACAAAGTAACATTTTTTTCTGTATTGTACGTTGAATAGCATTTTCATTTTCTGCAATTTTCTGCTTCTAATCCACTATATATCACATCTTACTATCCTTTATTGAACATTTGATCCACCACATAGATTGTAGGGCATAGCTAGTGCATGTTAACAATATGATTAGCACCTTCAAATTAAGTTTCAAATATCACTAGTGTTCAAAGAGAAACTTTTAGTTTCCTTTGTTTTTTGTCTGCTAAAATGGTATATTTTTAAAAAAGACAAACAAGATGAAAAGATGCCTTTCCTCTCTAAAGACATACCATCAGTTTGCTAAGTTGCACCTAAACAAAGCACAAGACCTCTGGAACAACCTCATACCAACTATTAAGCATGGTGGTGGAAGGTTGAGGATTTGGTCTTGTTCTGCAGCCATAGAACCTGTCAACCATAAACTGTATACAAAAGTATTTTACATGAGGCCATCTGTCCTCCACACAACAGCAAATCTGCAGCAGAATAACTGAAACAGAAAGGAAAGGTGTTGCAATAAGCAAATTGCTGTGATCAGATCTTAAGAGAGTTGTGCAGAAATGAATGCCTGCAAACCTCAATGAGCTGAAGCAACATTGTAATGAAGAGTGGTAAAAATTCTACCTGTCGTGATTGTTAATATATATTTTTAACATTATACTTTAACAGTAAGCTAGAATTTTGAACCATATAAAGCAAACAGGATAATTTGTAGGATTTCCACTGTTTCATTGAGTCTAACTTGACAAAGCTCTTAGTCCCTCCTCTCCTCCTCCACTGAGGGAAATCCATCAGGAAATACCATCTGTAGGCAGTAACGTCACATCCGTGAAACTTTTTTCTAAAGTATGTACGTCAGGTTTATAAGTAAGACGTATTCTATTTGCATTTTAGCTGTCGTAATTTTCCGTGGCTTGACCTGTTTGCTCAGGTATTGTAACAGTCAGAGCAAGTCAAAGACACAGTGACACACCTCATGCAAGTTGCTTACTCCGTACTGTAGATGTCCCCAGAAACCATTCATATAATTTTACATCTGCCTCAATCATAAACCTGGGAAATACAGACTGAATGCACAGGCAGATAGAGGAAATTCTATTATGAAGGCAAATACAAGTAAGAATAGGAAAGAAGTGAGCCCTTTATGATAAACAACTTGTTTATGGATAAAGATGAGAGTGACTTTTCACTTTCTGCAATAATGAAAAGAGGAAGAAATTTAGAGTTTCTGTGAAAAAGCTAGAGCAATTAATCAGATAAGTACTGAATAATGAGTCTGTAGTGAATGGCTATACATTAGTTAAATTCTATCAAACACTAGGCTCTAAAAGAAAACAGATCAACAACACTGACCCTAACAGACAGTGGTGTGCATATCCACAGTGTAGCATTTAAAAAAATAAATTGACTGAAGAAAAGAAGCCTTCTCGTGCCCGTATTACCTCAGAAGGGCTTTCTACTGTCGCGCTTCACTACGTTGTCTGCGACTTTGTGTCCTCAGTCCTGACACAGTCTGTGGTCAGCAGTGACTTCAGAAAGGCTAGAAATCCTGGACTGAGCCTTTTATATGTATACTACTCCTCTTTGAGTAAGGTCATGTATGAGTGTGCGGTTGAAGAATTAAAGAAGGAGTAAAGGATGTCATTCAGTGACATTTTAAACATTCACTGGTCATTGCTGCGTTTGTAGTTTCCAGTCCATTTGTTCCAGTTTGTCATGGTATTGTTAGGGTTGTTGAATGAATACGTTTAGTTTAGGAACATTTCCACCAACCTTAGTAATGATTGACAGGTTGATTATCTTGTAAATAAATTGACCTGTTTATGACTCGGGATACTGTAGCTTATACCTGGGAGTACTTGACTCCCAGGTATAACTCTCAAATGCACACCTTAAGGCAGATAATGTGTAAGCTGGAGAAGAAAAGGCGTTTCACATATTTAGAAGATCATCATTTATCCTGGAGAAATAGTTTGGTACTTAAAAAGCCTTCTTTAATGCTAGTACATCTTACTGTTCATCACTGATTGAAGAAAGTAAGAACAAGGTTTCTCTTCAGCGCTGTAGCCAGGCTGACAAAAAGTCAGAGTACTGTTGAGCCCATCATTCCTTTAACGTTAACTGGTAATGACTTCATGAACTTCTTCACAAATAAAAATTTAACTAGTAGAAATAATTAGTCATAATCATCTCACAGATGTAAAATTATCTACAGCTACTTTCAGCACCAGTAATCTTTCTGAGTTAACTCCAGTAATTTCTCCAAACCATCAACGTGTCTTTTAGACCCCATTTCTACAAGACTGCTGAAAGAAGTTCTACCATTAATTAATCCTTCAGTCTTAAATATGATCAACCTATCTCTAATAATCGACTATGTACCACAGGGCTTCAAGCTGGCGTAGTTAAACGTCTTAGCTGTCTTAGCTAATTATTGCCCAATCTCCAAACTTCCTTTCAGCTCAAAAATCCTTGAAAGAGTAGTTGTCAAACATCTGCAGAGGAATGGTTTATTTGAAGAGTTTCAGTCAGGTTTCAGAGCTCATCACAGCACAGAAACAGCTTTAGTGAAGGTTACAAATGATCTTCTTATGGCCTCTGAGAGTGGACTCATCTCTGTGCTTGTCCTGCTAGACCTCAGTGCAGCGTTCGATACTGTCGACCATAATATTCTATTAGCACGATTAAAGCAATCCTGTAGGTATTACAGGTACTGTGCTGCAGTGGTTTGTATCATATCAATCTAACAGACTCCAATTTGTTCATGTAAATGAAGAGTTCTCTTCACACACTAAGGTTAATTATAGAGTTTCACAGGCTTCAGTGCTAGGACCAATTCTGTTTACATTATAGATGCTTCCCTTAAGCAGTATCGTTAGAAGGCATAACATACATTTTCACTGCTATGCAGATGACACCCAACTTTCTACCAAATCTATCCATGAAGTCAGATATAGCACGCCAATTAGTTAAACTGCAGGAATGTCTTAAAGACGTGAAGACCTGGATGTACCTCCAACTTTCTGCTTCTAAATTCAGATCAAATTGAGATTGTTGTACTTGGCCCTAAAATTCCTAGAAATATGGTATCTAACCAGATTCTTACTCTGATACTTACCCAGGAACAACATCTGAGGTCTCTGTCCAGAAGCGCATGTGAGTGTGTCAAGAGCATTTACTTCAGGTTCTAAAGTCTCCCCCACCCCCCCAAATAAAACCACAGAACCCCCCAAAATCCTAAAAAGATTTTTTAAAAAGCGGTATCGCTATGCTAAGAATCTGAACTGTGCTATGAATCTTGAGATGAGTGCATTGAATCTGTGCAAATGTTTAAATAGTTCCCACTGCAGTGTGTTTGCCTCACAGTTAGATCTAAAGAAATGTTCTAAGGCTGACATGGAAATCAAAATCAAAGCCATATTTCTTGTTTGCACGTATGCAAGTGCTACATCCATATATGGTTAACATACATCAAATGCAGTAAGTATATACATGCTTCATATAAATATAGTCTACAACTTTCTTCTTATCTTTAGCCCACATAATTAAACATGCAATAAAACATGTGAATTTTGATTGTATATACTGTATAGCCTATATAATAAGTATGTAGCCCAATAAGTACAAAATCCAGAAAGCTACTCAAAATGGGATGGTTCATTTACAAACACAATTCTAACTTAAGTTTCAAACTTTTTTTTATTAGAAATGTTAAAATTGTTTCATGCTTAAATTTAAACAAAATGACAGAAATCTGCACTTTCATGAACACACTTTTGACCAAAAATTTAAACCTAATTTTTCATATTTTACTTGGTTAACCCTCTAAGGCCCACAATTTAATTGGCCATTTTTGATTACTTTTGATTTGACCTTTATATTTACCTAGATTAGCCTTGCTTGGTATCGTCCTTTTCAGCACAATTTCACATGTTGAAATTTATAGTTATTTTTTTTTATTGACATACTGTATTAACACAGTTTATCTGAAATCACACAAAAAAAAACAAACATAAAATCCTAGTAGGAAAATCTTATATAATTTTTAATGTAATAACCACAAATATTTTTAGTGAATTATTTTCATAACTTGAAATGCAAATATAAACTTTAAAATGTTTTGTGCAAATTTTTTAAACAATAAAGTTGTACCTAAAAATGCAGCCAATGCCTCAGGTGTTTTTGTACAACCATTCAAAAATACTACTAAAATTGAAATTACAAAGCAATCAGGTGTCTGAATAAGAAGCCACACACAACACACAAAACAACAACTACACTACACTGAGTACACAAGACAAGACAACGCACGAACTACACACTCCAAACACGCTAAACGTCACAAATCTCTCACATCTCATAATTCACTTTTTCTCGCTGCAATCACTCCCCAAACGTTCCCCTCTTACTTAACAACCAAATAAAAAAACAAAAACAAAAAAATACCAATAACCCCAGAGGGTTAAGAACACTCACCTTCACTCCAATTCCAGAGTGTAACAATCCATGTCCATGGTGTTCATTCAAAATGTGCTCTGGCACAATCATAGGTTGATTGCTACTGACAACAAGAATTAAAGCTGGGCACCACTATGGGATGAACCATTTTTTAAGGGTGAAGTGTGTGTGGGGTGGGGGTTGGCGGTAACACTATGCAATAAATTCAGTTTTAGAATTCATATTCAGTTTATATTCAGCTGTGCTCAAAGTGTTAATGCTAGCTTCTTTTTTTTTTTTATAAACAAAACCATCGCATGCAAAACTAGGGCTGCACTATAGGGATGGCAAGAGATTATTTTTATTTTTAAAAAATAAAAATAATAAAAAGTATTTTATTTGACCCCATGCCCCCTTGTAGATCCACCCATGTGTGAAAGTTGATGCCACATACTGTGGAACCATCCTTACGCCTACTCGAAAGCTTACAAAGATCCTGCGTGATGAATGGAAGATGTGAACATCCATGTGCATCATTGACCTATGCAGGATTTTATTATGCTAGTAATAGTATGTCTCACATTGACAGGGAAAATAGTGCCCCCTGGTGGTGAAAGCTTTCGTTGTATTGTGCAATACGAATCTATGGATTATAGATTCACAAACTATTTTAAATCACTCTATTTAAACCCTGTTGTTATTATTGCTATATAGAGAAAATCCACATCATTTGAAAAGTTTTGGCATCATATTAAGATATTTTTAAAAATCCTTAAATAATGGTTTTCAATGGCAGATTCACTACAAACCACAGATTATATGAGGGTGTTCAACATATCTTTTATGTTGAACATGAAGGATTTGTTTCAGTGCAGTTTTTCTTTGTCAAGTGAAGGCTGAACCTAAAAACAGCAGGGGTTGTTTGAAGAGCACAGAGGTTTGAAACTGTGTATGTTCTGTGTAGAAACACAGAAGCTAAACACAGCTACGGAAAAGAAAACATTTCCTTGTCAATATGAGAGTAGATGTCTGAGGTTTGTTTTATGTCTTTGTCCCAGGTTCAAGTGAGACAGAACAGGGTGTTGGGATTGGGATCCAGTTACATGTGGCTACTGGGAGGTGAAGGAGGAGGATGTGTTGGTGGCAGCGGCAATTGATCATTGTTCATCTGCTTTGTGTCAGTGGAGCGAGTGCTGACACGAAGAAGCCCCAGGTGGCCCATTTCCATCGGTGATGTGGGCGGGCTTGCCTGGGCTCGCAGTGACGGAGCCACCATGCTGCTGTCGAGCTCACCCTCTGCCAGCCAAGGAGGGATCTGCAATGACTCCGTGGGGTACAAATCTGACACAAAGGCTGAGTTCTCAATCCCACCTTGATGAAAGAAAAAAACTGAATTAGTACCTCAGGGTTCAATATTGGAGACATTGCTGTTCTCTGCATTATTATTATTATTTTTATACAAGTGACACTATTATTGGCTGCTCCTTTTTATTAATGCACCTGAGCAGTACTTCATATTTTATTAGATTACCTCTGTTCTCTAGATGCTAAATCTATATAACTCTTTATGTCTGCAGATTTTCATTGTGCTTGGTCCTTCTTGTCTGTGTACATAAATCAAACTCAACACGACTCAGTGCTGTCAAAATGTTTTATAAGTGTTCGCTTGCAGAGTGAGAACAGAATTAGGCAATTCTATAATAATCCTATGATAATGCGTTGTTTTCACACATGTACTTCACCTTTTTTAAATGTATTGCATATGTACTGTCTATTTAGTTCCCTCTGTTATATGTTGTAATCTTTGTGTTTATAGTAAAAGCATTTTCTGCTCTTAATTATTTCTGAAAAATATGTTTTCTCTCATTTTCATACGGGATGTAGAAAGTGGATTATTTTACCTCCTGGTTTGGAATCTCTCATGGGGAAAGAAGGGTATGGCAAGTCATAGCCAGAGGCGCTATTTCCCTCTGAGAACCCAAAATCTATAAATGAAAATGAGAAAATTTGTTTTAAATCTATAAAACAACAACAACAACAACAACAAAAGCAGACGTACAAACCTTCATCACCCGAATAGGAGAGTTTAGTCTGGCTTATTGACTTTCTTTTTGGCATCTGTAAGAGGAGGAAGAGTCATTTGATCACACGCTATGTTTCAAAAAACATGGAAGGTGAAGTAAAAAAAGAGACAAGACCAATGGCCTTCAACTATGCTACCAATGTTGCTGTTACATATTTTGTCTAGCAGAGGGCACTCTGCAACTTCCCTGATGGCAACAAGCATGTTTGCAACACTACAAACAACAACCAGCTGAATTGAGGAAATAATTAGACATCACAAATGTATCATGTCTACTAGTGTTTCATGTATCTGAAAAGAAAAAGGTATAAAGGAATATTTAACTTTTTAAAAATATCTGTGTAGGTATCGGTCTTAAAGTTCTATATGAGCTCTGGTAATAAACCAATATGATACATTTATTACACAATACTTTAAATATATTTGAATATTGTTCTCTGCAGCAGTATGAAGCAGAGATTGGCACTGTTATGGTCGGTGATGAGCACAGTTGCCTCCCAGCAAGAAGGTCCTCTCAAGACATTCTGTTGGTAGGGTTAGGTTAACTCTATTTTGCCCATAGGTGTGAATATGAGTGGGAATAGTTTTGTGTCTCTGCGTGTTAGCTCTGCGACAGACTGACGACCTGTCCAGTCCTACAGTAGCTGAGATAGGCTTCAAGCCCCCCGTTACCCTGACAAGGACAAGAGGAAGAGATTGGATGGAATCATTCAGCCCTGCATAACATGATAAAAAACAGAAGCACTTAAATATCAATTTATGTCTGCTAAAATGGTATAATCCCAGTAAAAAAACAGCAACGCCTTGATTTTATTCACAATAAATCAGAAATAATTTGCCATTTTAAGAACAATATTAGCTCATGTTGAATTGGATGACAGCAACACAAAAAGACTTGGAGCAGGACAATTAAAAGCTGGAAAACTATAAAAACAATAAGAAAAGCTTGGAGGAACATTTTTCAGCTTTTTAGGTTAAGTGGCATCAGGTCAGTAATGACTGGAAGGAAAAAGAGCACCTTAAATAAGTCTCAGTGTCTCAGAAGCAAAGATGGGCACAAATCTGCAAAAATCTGGGTCTACAAATCTAACTTCACACTAATTCCTAGTTCCTTAATGTAAAATTGTGAAGACACTGAATATCTCAGCATCTATAGTACATAATATCAACAAGAAATGTAAAGGATCTGCAAAAGGGGCAATGTTAAAAATCAATATTGGATTTAGGTAATTTTCTGGCTCTCAGGCAGCGCGGCATTAAAAACACAATTCTGCCATGGAAATCACTGCATGGGCTCATTAACAAGTTAATCAAGTTAATCAACAAATGCAGGTCAGAGCTCTGTCCTCCAAAGAAGAAGCCATTTGTGAACATGATCCGGACACTTCTATCTTCTTTGGGCCAAAGTGTCATGGTCCTGAGTTTTGGACTGACCAGACAACATGTTTACCACTGTGCTGGCACACAGTGGTAAACATGGAGATGTCCTAACTCTTTTGAGATGTATTGCTGCCATCAAATTCAAAATAAATATCTTTCTTAAAAATTGACATCTTCTGAGTTTAATTTCTCAGTTTAAACATATGATATGTTTTATGATTCTATTTTGCTCTATTTTGAATCAAATATAGATTTGTGAGATGTACAAATCATTGGAATTTTGTAGTAATTATATATATAATAATAATATATTTTAAACAACTTCCTTTTTTTTGGAATTGAAACTGTACCAAACAGACAAAAGAAAAATTTTAAAAAAAGATTGATTTTACTTAAATTTTACTTCAAGAAGCAAAATCCAATATTTTTGTCCACTTTCACACATGGAAGAGAGTTTATGAATATTATTTCAAGGAAGTTTAATAAAGGCTCAATAGGGAATTATTTACTATTTTGTACAACAAAAAACAGAACTGAAAATAAAGAATCAGTAAGGGCCGTATTTGCAAAAGACACTTTTCTTCTTCACTGAACCTCACAAAGACATAATCAGCTCTTTGCTCTTTGTGGTAAACTCATTCCCTCTCTTTCTCTTTACCTTCTGCTGGTGTTCCTTCTTTGTGTGCTTGATGACCGTCTTTGGTGAAACGCCCGTCTTTGCAGGCTGGAATGACTCCATTCGGTTCTTCATGGTTCTCTTGAAGATCTCCTGGACTTCTTTCTCATCTTTGTTGATTATGAATTTGCTGCGACTGAACCTGTGGCGATGCTATGAACAAGAAAAGAAAACTCACTGATAAAAACAAACCATGAAGACCATGAAGTCAAGCTCAGCCACAGTCCAGGCAATTCAGCTGGTCTCAGTGCTGATATACAAATATACAAATTCTACAAATATAAATCTCAGGCAGCTGGATTTGAGGTGCATGAAACTGCTCACAGTTGCATCTGTAACTGCTGTGCCTGACTTGATCATTTGCATCTGTTGATGCTGATTCCTGGAAATATCTTTCTACCGTGGTCCTGACTGATATATATATATTTTTTATTCGTTTTATTAGTGTCACCTTTAAGGAGAACAGTAGAATAACCTTTCATATCTTTTCACAGGAATTGAGTGACTGGCATGAGCAGGACATAAGAAAAGTGTTACATATGCATTTTTTGTTTTGATTTTACTTTGATTTTGTGTGTGTGTGTGTGTGTGTGTGTGTGTGTGTGTGTGTGTGTGTGTGTGTGTGTGCGAGCATCTATGTGTGTGTGTGTGTGTGCATACATGTGCGAGCATCTGTGTGTGTGTGTGTGTGAATGTGTATGTGTGTGTGCATGTATGTGCAAGCATCTGTGTGTGTGTGTGCATGTGCAAGAATGTGTGTGTGCACGTGTGTGTGTGTTTGTGTTAGGGTGTGCATTTGTGTGACCTCCTGCACACAAAAAGGATCATCTACCCTGTATATGGCTTAACCCCTCCAATGGTCTCAACATACACAAACACAGGTGAGGTCAAAAAGGCAGGAAGTAAAACATCCTCACTAAATAAGAAACAGAACGCTAACCGTAGGATGTGCCCATAATAAAACACTACAGCCTCCCCCACCAACAGGCTGGGGAGGTCAGAAACAAAGGAATGTCTTTGATCATGGTGCTTGAACTAAGACTTACAAATTTAAGTAACACAATGACAACATTTAACATTTTGTCTCCAATGAAATGAAAGTGCAGCACTAAGCTGCTTTAGTAAGCCCTCCATGTGATGACTGAATGTGCTCATTACCTGCTTCCTGCTCTTGTAAAGATGCTGATCCAGAAGGTTGTGAGCGTTAACTGCCTCAGCTTCGTTCTTAGCCTTCATGGCGTGCTCGTGCATTTCCACGCTTACTGATGGAATAGGGTCTCTAGTACAGAGGAAGACAATCGTGTCAGTGATTTAAAGTAATACTAGAATATTAAAAGGGCTATGTTCCCTCTGGTTTATATTTTAAAATATGGTTGTGAAATGAGCTGTTTTCAGGCACTGAATAGTTGCAGTGCTCCTAGTTAGCTAGTTAGATTTTTCTTCAAATTAAAATAATTTTTTGTGGCCTCTGATTCATCACCACCCAATTATATAATGGCTTGTAAGTCTGCTTTTAGCTCTCCTCTTATTATCAGAAAAATCCAGATTGCTTACCTCGTAGTGGGCTTTGCACAGTGACCATTTGACATGTTCGCCCTCATGCCAGGCATGTCCTCTGAGTGTTCACTTTCAAACTTTTTCCTGAAATCAATAGCAACACTTTCTTTACGGATAAATTCCAGTGAGCCTCTACGCTCGCCCTGCAACAGAAGAAGACAGAGCTTTCTTTACATGCGGCAAACTTATTAGTTTTCCAAAATGAGCATTTCAGCAAAATATACTTAAAATGTACAAATGATGCTCACTTCAGTCACATATTCCATAGCATCCTTGAGGTTCAGCTGATGGAAGACATCAAAGACTTGGTCTTGTTTCTTCCTTGCAGACGGCTTCATCAAAATCCTCGACATCCACTTCTCCTCAAAATACTTCCACCTTAGCAAAAAGAAAACAGATCACTGTAGCCTATTTTAAAATGAAAAGGCATTTTGAATTTATGTATCAAGTCTTTTCATACTTGCTCCTCTGACAGTTGTGTCCTATTTGTCCTGATATGTCTTCTATGGCGACCAGAGTGTGATTAAACATCTAAAGAAAGGAGAAGGACTCTAATAACTGGACAGAAAATTGTTGTGTAGGTGAAACATGAGATGTTTTTTAAGATTTACCTTGTTTGTCATTTTTTCTAGGAGTGTGAGCTCTTTCACTTCAGCTCTCTTTACTTTCAGCCACGTGACCAGAGGTTTCATCGTCATTCCCTGCAACAATGTGAAGCAGTAATGTGCAAACCTTTAGCTCTAATGCGGACTGTGTAAGAAGAAAGAAAATAATGTATACATTTAATAACAAAAACCAAACTTTCACTACCTGCCAGATGACAGTGAAGTAAACCACAATGAGTGTAGTGCAGACCATCAGGTTTTTCTCTTTTATCTTGTTTTCATCCAGCATCACAGCCAGGCCATACGCAACAGCCCCTCGTAGGCCACCGTAGCTCATAATCACCTGATCTATGAATTCCAGCGGGACCAGCCTGTACCTGTTAAGGATCCAGGTGAGGAAAAACACACCTGCAGTACAAACACAGAAAATTTATTTGTATAACACACAAACCTTTAAATCACAATGTGTGCATGTGATAGCAAAAGGACCAAATCTCACCAATGAATCTATACACAAAGACGAAGAAGACTGTGAGGAGGATGAAGCCCGTGTTCCAAACCCAGATAACCTTATCGATGGCCGAGATACCGAGGAAAACAAAGATGATGGTTTCCGATCCATTGGCGAAAACCTTCATGGCATATTTGACAGTTTGGACTGAATGCTCATGCATGTTTGCTCTGACGTACTTCTGACATAACACACCGCAGAATGTAGTCCTACAGAAGGAAACACAAATATAAATTGTGTGCATCTAAATATGTTTACTACATTTTTACATATAGAAAATGGATAAGACACAACAAAATAAATGATATTTCAATTGTGAAATACTCACGAAAGGATAGCAGACAGAGAAAGCATCTCAGCAGTCAGGTAGGAAAGGTATCCCATGACAAAGATGAAGCCTGGCTCGATGATCTTGACATTTTTTGTGCATCTGGTCAGAAGTGAAATTAGTAGGCCGAATGCTATGCCCACAAGGGAACCACCAAATGCAACCACAAAGAAGGAAACTGTGGAGAGAGAGTCCCAAAAAGTAAATTCTGTTCATCTGGACAAATCATTTTCAGTGGAAGAAATGTTTTGTGATTCACGCAAGTGACTTCATCACTCAGCCCTAGTTTATAAGGTTGTGGAAACATGCAGTCAGCTGCATGCACTGATAAATTCTCTATTAACAGCTTAATAAATGTCATGTCTTACCTATTCCTTTAGCAATTTCTGCAGCATCAATTTGGGATCCTCCCAGTGACACAAATGCATCAAACACATTGAAGAGCACCTAAGAGATGAAAGAAAAATTGGATGGAAGAAAAATTAATGACTGGTCATCTGGTAAAAATGTTTTCCAGACTTGTCCATTCTAGCTTGTACCATTCAACAGGAGAAAAACTTCTATCACATTCTCAACATGGCAACGCCTTATGATTTAGGTGAGGGTGCTGAGCATGCGGGAGTTTGTAGAGTGGTGTAACAGCTCCAAACTTGAACTGAACGTGAGCAAAACCAAAGAGATGGTGGTGACCATCTCCAGTAGGCAGAGGGATCTGGCTGCTTCAGTCACCACCACCATCCATGGGAAGCCAGTGGAGGTAGTTGAGGTATACAAATACCTGGGAACCATCTCTGACAACCTCCTGAAATTCTCTGCGAACACAGAGGTGCCACCAATGGCTATATGTCTGTGAAGGTTCTCAGTCGCTTTTCTTTGCAAGCTCCTTTGACTACCAATGGCTATACCTCCTTAGGAAACTCAACTACTTTGGAGTCAGCACACCCATCATGATGACTTTTTACTATGCCTTCCTGGAAGGCATCATGACCTTCTCCATCTCCTGCTGGCTCCACTCCCTCAGCCTTCAGAACAGGAACAGACTGCAGCACACTGCATCAGTGTGCTCTAAAATCATTGGCCTGCCTGTCAGAACTGTTGAACAGGTTTTTCAGCCAACAGGCCCTTAGACAGGCAGCCAAAATTATTAATGACCCCTCTCACATTCTTCACGCCGCATTTCAACGGCTCCCTCTCTGGGCGGCGCCTCCACTGCATTTTCTGCAGGAGGAGAAAATGCAGCGAGCCACCTTTGTCTGAAAGCCACTCTGCTTTTTAACTCCAGCCAATAAGCCCATTTCCCACACCATAAACATAAACTACTCTACACTCTTTTTATACTGCCGACAGTTTATTCACTTTTAGTCACCTACAGTTTTTTATTCACTTATTCAGTGACTTTAATTTTAAAACTGTGTATATACTGTGTATTTTAAGTATTTTTTTTCCTCATTCGTTTTGCCTGTTTACGCCCCGTCCTTGTTTTTAACATCATGCTGCTCTGTTGTATCTTAATTGCCCCTTGGGGATAAATTAAGTCTCTCTGATTCTGATTCTGATTTTTCCAAGAGTTCAGTAACAACTCAACCAAGAGGTCACAAAAGAACCCAGAACAACATCCAAATAACTGCAGGCCTAACTTGCCTCAGTCCTGGTCAGAGTTCATGACTCCATCATAAGTTAGACACTGGGGAGAAATGGCCTGCATGGCAGAGCAAACACTTTTTCACACCACTGTACATAAATAATTCTGTCTTCTTCTTAGTCCTTGTCAGACTGTCTCTTTACTCCCAGTGTGTTCCCTAGTGTTACTCCAGCTGCTTTTGTTAATGTTATGTTGTTGTTGGACATTTTAACCAATAAAGGTGTATTTTCTGTTTATTTCTTCTTTTTCTGCATATCTGCATCTTGGTCTTCAACTTAACACTCCAAATGGGTCTGCAAGCGCTGCAAACTCATGACACCTCTGGTTTGATTCACCTAATTTTGAGACTATTAAGGACCAGATATTATTTACTATGTCCTGATACGTAAAAGAGCTTTTTTCTTTTCACCACGACTGTACATTTACAGAGACGAAGGAAGGAGGAAAGAATTCAGCTGGTCAGATTTTGTTTCACTGTCCTTATGCAGTACAACATGCTATAGTTACATAAATGCATTTTGTTACCAAACTGACCTTTCATAGTTTCCTTTTACAAATTGCACATTGCATGTGCAATTTGTAAAACTCTTACACTAGAGGGCCCAAGTGTTTACTTACTCTACTACATTGCTATGATGGGTGTCTCAGCAAACTCACAAACTGTTATGCTACTTAAGTAACGCTAAACAAAGCAATGATGCATACGAACCACTGTTACACCATCGTTGAGCAGCGACTCTCCAAACACTATGATAAAGAGGACGTCGTTAACGTGGACCTGCTCAAACACAGCGATGACGGCCACGGGGTCCACAGCAGCCATCAGACTGCCAAAAAGAAGGTACTGCAGCAGACTGATGTCCAGGTCACCTGTACAGATACAAAGAGCAGGAAATATATTCAGTTTTGCTCAATTGTACTGTAACTATGATCAATCTGGCACTTTGCTGCAAACTGAAATGCTGGAATGAAATGCTGTGTCATTTGGTAAAACATTCTCATTTATTGGTAGGAAAAGTCCATGTCAAATCTCTCTCCAGTCTCATCCAGTGCACTGGTTTGGCAGTGGTCAGACTCAGTATTCTTCACCCAAAGGTTTAAGGCAGGGGTCCCCAATCCCAGTCCATGAGGGCCGGTGTCCCTGCAGGTTTTAGATCTCACCCTGGGTCCACAAACCTGAATCACGTGATTAGTTCATTACCAGGCCTCTGGAGAACTTGAAGACATGTTGAGAAGGCAATTTATCCTTTTAAATCAGCTGTGATGGATCAAGGACACATCTAAAACCTGCAGGGACACCGGCCCTCGTGGACTTGGATTGGGGGCTCCTGGTATAAAGTCTCAGACAAACCTGGAGCTGTAATGAACTAAAAATCCACTTAAATCTTATTTTCATTTGTCTGCATTTTGATGAAGTGTTAAAAGGAAGTCAAATTAGCTGTTAGTGATGTCGATGTTTAATGTATCCAAACAAAGAGTAAAAGGAATGTTTTAAAGGATTGGTTTTATACTAAAGAAAACTCTTCTCAGGCAGCTTTCCTGAGTCACCACGGATGTAGAAATATCATTTGTGTGACGTGTCTTTGTTTCCAGAACAAATTTCAAGGCAAAAAAACAAAGCCAAGGCTGAAGTACTACAAACTGCAGTTCCTCTAGTGGCCACTTGATGCTCGTTCCAAAGGCAAATTAATCTCTATAGACTCCCACTTAGAGCATTAAAAGTGCCATGATCCAGTGAGTGTTGGTCTTCCTGGAGTAGTTTTCCACTTCTCTCCCGAGATCCTGACTCCACTCATGCTGGCTCATTGACCGCAATCAGTGCACAGTATTTAAGACCAACTCTGACCTGCACTCTCCACCAGATCATCAGCTAAAACCTTGTGTGACCTCTCGGTCTTTGTGTTTTCAGCTTAGGCCTTGGATCAACATTTACTCGTCTCAGGCAAGAACCAGAAAAACCAGAAAAAATTTATTTCCCATCACATAAAAAGAAACAAGAAAACAAAAATATTCAGAAATGATAAAAAAACAAAAAATCACTAGAAGAAGCCTACGTGTCCCACCAAGATCAGGAAACATTGAACAAAATACGCAAAACAAAACTAGATTTAAATGAGATGATTGATTAAAAAAAATTCTTAGTACAAAGACTACGCTTACAAAATTATGAACATGGTAATAAATCCGGTCAATTTCTGGCAAACCAGCTAAAAATAAATTAAGAAAAAACAACTATATGTGCTGTTCAAGATTCATCTAGGAACACAATATGTGACCCGAAACAAATAAACAACATTTTCAGGGATTTCTATAAGACGTTGTATTCACCACAAATAAACCCATCTAAAAAGGAAATTGATCAGTTTTTGGACAACATAACTCTTCCAAAATTATTAGACACTCAAGCAATGGCACTGGATTCGCCACTGACATCAGGTGAACTCCAGGAAGCCCTGATAAGCATGCCCAATAATAAGGCTCCAGGTCCAGATGGCTTTCCTGCACAATTTTACAAAGAATTCTGGACGATTTTAGCACCAGTTTTTTACAGAACGTCGTTGGAAATCAAAGAAGACGGCAGATTTCCATCAAATATGAATTCTGCAAACATTAATCTCTTGCTAAAACCAGGAAAAGACCCTTTATTTCCCTCAAGCTATCGTCCAATATCCCTTATAAATGTAGACCTTAAAATAATCTGCAAAGCTCTCTCAAAGAGACTAGAGAAAATAACCCCCCTCTTAATTCATCCTGACCAAACTGGTTTCATAAAAGGTAGGCACTCCTCAACAAACGCACGTAGATTATTTAATTTAATAGACTACTCATACAGTAAAAACATCAAAACTACAATATTTTCTTTAGATGCAGAAAAAGCATTTGACAGAGTTAACTGGAAATTTCTTGACCTTTTTTTTTTTTACCTTTGACCTGTCTCTGCTTCCCCCACCAAGATCCCAATTCCAGCCAGCATAGTGTCCTCTCACACTTCATGTTATTTGCAACCTTCCCTTAGTCTCACAGTTCATGTTCATAGTCCCTGCTCAGTTCACAACCTTAGCTCTGTTCACCTTGTGCATCACGCCATTGTTAGATAAAGTTCTTTTGTTTATCACTTTCTCGAGTCTCAGGTTGAATCTGCGTTTGAGTCCATCTCTCGTCTCGGGCCGCTGAGCTCTGACATCACTTCCTCTATGTGAGCCGTGGTAGCAGGTTTGCTGAAATGAAACAAAATAAAAATCCTCTCTTACCCATGAATCCTCCCATGTGACACCCCCACAGCGACAGGCCCAAACTGGCAGCATTCCAGCAGGTCCCAATGACAGCATAGACCAAGATGGCACCCAGGTTGGTGAAGAACAGTTTGTTTGGCATGTGGTAGCCTGCGTCCAGAATGACTTGAGGCAACAGGAAATAGAAGAAGACTGTCGGGGTCAGCCTGAAGGTCTGCATCTTGTCTGCACCCCAAATCATGCCACCCAAAACAAAACCGAAGCAGATGAGCAGGACGCTCTCGGGTATGACGTTGGTGACATGGTGGTTGGACTCAATGACTGAGAGGAGAAAAAAAAGATCAAGACAAGAACCATTAATCAATACTATCAACCTTTGTAACAACCTTTGATTTTAAGCCAGTCTGCTTGTAGTCAGGTAGGAGCTGGCAAACATTCAAACCTTCACTGCACTTTAAGTAAAACCATATACATAAAACTCCATTTGATCATTTGCAACTGTTGCAATATTTTATTTATATTTAGGGACTGTGGACAGATATATAGCAGGTAAGATAAGTCACCAGTTTTCTAAGCAAATATATTTCTAAAGGTGCTATTGAAATGATATTCTCACCAGATCTTGGTAACAACCCATCCAATTCACATATGCAATGAAATAAAACTATAGATGTTCAGAAATTAAGTCATGTGTAATAATGAGGAATGACATGGGGGGAAAATAATTGAAGAGGTGGAGAATGTGAGTTCCAATAAGCCATGAAAAGTCATGTCACCAGCTGTAATTTATCAGTAATTACAATATAAGCAATATAATATCACCTTATTCAGTCCTACCTGATGGCTTAATAAAAATTGTCTCATTAGGTCAACAATGTTAAGTTATAACATTTTGCTAACTGTCAAAGATGTGCCTTAATGCAGATTAGTCATAAGCTGGAGAGGAAATGGCGTATCACTAATTTTGAAGATCATCATTTAGCCTCTAAAAAGTGTTTGCGACTGCTGGGAAGCTGGAACATCTTCATCAATCATGTTCATCACTGATTAAAGAAATTAAGAAAAACCCTACGTTTCTCTTTAGCCTTGTTTCCAGGCGAACAAAAAGTAAGAACTCTGTTGAACAAGCCATTCATTTAATGTTAACTGGTACTGACTAGTGCTGTCAGCGTTAATCTCGTTAAAATGATGTTAACGCCATAACTGCATTAACGCGGCAAATCTCCATTAGCGAGTTAGCGCAGTGTGCGGGGCTGCACGGCGTAAAAGCGTTAGAGCGGTTTTAACGAGATTAACGCTGACAGCACTGGTACTGACTTCATGAATTTCTTCACGAATGAAAATTTAACCATTAAAGAAAAATTACTCATAATCATTTCACAGATGTAACCACTTTCTGTACCACTGATATTCATTTAGTCTTTTTCTCAAATTGATCTTTCTGAGTTAACTTAACTTATTGCTTCCTCCAAACTATCAACATGTCTTTTAGACCCCATTCCTATAAGACTGCTCAAAGAAGTCCTACCATTAATTAATATTTCAATCCTGATTATGATCAACATGCTTCCTTTAGGCACTTGGGGTAATTTTTAACATTCTGTCTCACAGTGACGCTGAAAAACTAGTTCATGCATTTATTACTTCCAGGCTAGACTACTGTAATTCATTATTATCTGGATGTCCTAAAAACTCCCTGAAAAGCCTTCAGTTAATCCAAAATGCTGCAGCAAGAATACTGACAGGGACTAGAAAGAGAGAGCATATTTCTCCTGTTTTGGCTTCTCTTGATTGGCTCCCTGTTAAATCCAGAATTGAATTCAAAAACCTGCTCCTCACTTACAAAGTCTTAAATAATCAGGCCCCGTCTTATCTTAATAACTTTATAGTACCATATAACCCCATTAGAACACTCTGCTCTCAGACAGTGGGCTTACTTGTGGTTCCTAGATTATTTAAAAATAGAATGGGAGGGAGAGCCTGTAGCAAACCATGTCTGCTTTTAAGATTAGGCTTAAAACTTTCCGTTTTGCTAAGCATACTGTTAGGCCTGGATCAGATGACCCTGAATCCTCCCTTGTGATATAAGATTTGGCCCTATTTGAATATAAGTGAACTTACACACTCTTTTTTTATAACTATTTTTATTTATTTTGTGAGCACTTCCTTGAGAAATAATTAAAACAATTAAGAAATTGACCCAGTGACAAAAATAGATGATCAGAATAACCCTAAACTACATACATATTTAAAAAATTACAAAATTTCTTGGGTGCAGAGGAGTTTATAATGCCGGAAGAAGAGCACTTCCATCAATTTGGCTTTGCAAGACTTACTGAGTTTGCAGAGCCAGGCAACCAGGATCCACAGGGCCACCAGGTACTGTGTGGTGACGTGATGCCACTTCCAGGTCACAATAGGCAGTGTAGTGATGGGCACCGCTCCATGACCACCCTCTTCAGTTGCGTTAGAGTTTGAGCCCATCCCAGTGTCTGTTTGAGAATTTCGGGGTTCTGCTTCTTCACTAGCCAGGCTCAAGCCTCCACACGCCATCAGCAGCATGCACAGAATAAGTGTAAATTGCCAAGAAGTTGCCATGCTTGGATACAATGCCTTAAAAATTGTAATCAAACTGTTATTTAGACCGTTAATACAAATGCTCAGGTCAGCCTCAGACTGTAGCTTAAAGTCTCATTCCCTTTGCTGTGCCTTCTTCTCACTCAGATCACTCTCATTGTCCTCCAACATCTACTTTCTGGATAAGGATACAGCTTTTCACAGCAGGTGAAGCTCAGCCCATTATGATGTTGGTCTTTCTCCTCCCACTCGTGTACCCAGACCAGTAAGTGTGGCCACATCATTCAGTGGTATAATTAAAGTCCGTGAATCCCTTTATTACCAAGTTTTCACTAATATTTAAATTCTCTGATGGAGTTGATTAAAATATTTTTGGAAGAAACATCTTATTTACAAACTTATGAAGCTCTTTTTAATCCTATTGTAAATAACACATGTTAATATGAGCTTGTTTGAAGCATGTGTATGTGAACTTATCAATTCAAAAGAAAGAAAATACTGTAACTTTGGCCACCAAACATATTTTCTTTCCTAGGTTCACACTTAGTATGGTGTTATGACAGGAACATTTACAACAATGAGTCCCAAAAATGTCTGTTCCTTTAAGACTATTCATAAAAACTATAATAGCTATATTATCACTACTTCTTGTGTTGATCTTTTTATCAACCTAAGTTGTTATGGACATTACAGTTTTTGAACATGTGTTTGTACTTTATGCCCTGTATGTGTCAATATTCTGACTTTATATGCTTTGAATTCGGGTTATAAAAGGGATCATTTCAGGATTATTTTGACTATAAGCAATAATCGGATAAAATATAGGATCCTGTTGATCACAGACCACTTTGGGTCAAAGTTACCAAGAACATTTGTTTTGATACATTTTTAAATTTTTATGCAGTCATATAAAGTAACACCTGTTTTAACTGAGAATATTTTATTTGTGTACAGAGGAAATTATCCCCAAAGTACACGTGTCTGACACAGCTTCTTACTAAGACTTCAGGTGATGAAGAAATTATCATCTTATGTCCATTCAGACCTCCAATCGATCTCCAGAACTACAAACCTCACTTGATTCTTTTCAGGAACACTGTCTGCAGGTTTCCCCGTGTAAACCTGTATATTCCAGCTATAACTTGGCCCTGCAGCACAAGTTGCCCATATCATTATGCAATATTTAGACTGCTTACTTGACATATACTGCTTAAAAGGTCAACATCCCCCAAAGGAACCGGATACTCATTAAGAGTAAAGTTTGGAATTCGAGTAAATATGGGCTGGCTGGCGCTCCACACACTTGTCTCAAACTTCTCTGATCGCTGCAAATTTGTCTTGTTAGTGACGGCCAACCAGCCGGTGGAGTCAGAACTTTCTTGCTGTGAAGCAACAGTGCAAACCACTCCACCACCGTACTGCCTGATTACAATCGATTATTTGCAAAGTTTAAACAAAGACATAATTAAAGTTGACATATTATGCTCATTTACAGCCACAGAAGTTATTCTTGGACTGGATTAGCGTTCCATTATTCACGTTGTCTTAATAATCCTAATTTTATCTTCTGCAGAAATATTAAAGAGAAAAATATAAGATATATGTAATCTATAATGTTTATAAATGTTTTATAGTAATAAATATAACAGAAAAAATATGATAATTTATTGAGCACTTTTTAAAATTCACCCTGCAAAGTCTTTCACAAGGGCAACGAATCAAACACAGCATGAAAAATCAGTTCTGAAAGAAGTATCATGAGTGTAGTGTAGACGTGCCGAGGACTCATGAACAAATGAACGGCAAACACATCTCTTATTAGGCTGATCCAATGTCCAATAAATCCACCAAACCCAATAAATCTATAATAAAACATACTTGGAACGAGTGCAAGGAGGCTTAAGCAATCTAGTTCAGAAACACTAGCTTTGATTTTTAGAATGTGTAAGAACAGTGTCTTTATCATTACAGCTATGCAGAGAGACTGTCAGGGAAGAAGGAGGATCTGTCTTTTTGGACACCATAATGAAGAGTGGACAGGAAAGCAGGAAGACACGTAGCATAGCACCTCAGAGATGAACCTGAGCTGCTGCATTTATCTATGCAGCATGTGGTTGCCCATTTACCCTGTCGGGTAAACGGGCACTTGAAAGATCTGCCTCAATGATATGTCTTAATGTTTCTTGGAAAAGACTTTGAACGGCCTTCCTGGAAAATGCAATAAATAAATTGTTTAGTAAGATAAGTATTAGTCCCAGAGATAAGATATTCACATTATTGCATAAGCAAAACACACAGGTCAGCAATAAAAAAATTAATTCAGCATATCTAACAACAATAACAACATGCAAACATAGAAGAAAACAAATATTGTTGCCAGTGTACTGCATGAGTCCACACAATTTGCAAACCGATAGTGTGATATGAAGTGCTACTATGTAATTAAGATAGTGATCTCTTTTAAAGCACTTACACAACCATTATGAGCGTTCTATGGAAGCTGAAAAAAAACTGTTTTGCCATCCATAACTCAAAATTTCAAGATGTGTGTTTCAAATTTTGAGTTAAGAAGTCGAGATTTCTTTGAAAAAACTTGAAATTTCAAGTTACCTCTGCCAATCAGGAAGCTCGGTGAAGGTACTATTACTATTAACTTACTTACGTAAGTTAATAGTAATAGTCTTGTTACCATGAAGCAGAACGTGGAAGGCATCAGCTATCAACGCTACTGATAAGCTACCAATCTTACAGCTAATGGTTATGAATGAGTAAACTACTGAGTACTGCATGGTCAGCACGGTTTCATAGATGATGAAATCCTTGTGTTACTAGGTGAATCACATGGTGTTATTGCCTGCAAAGCAGCATATGTATTATGTACATGTTTATTATATTGTCAAGAAATATACTCTAAAACACTTCTTCGGTAAAGACTCAGAGAAGAGAAACACACAGAACTTCTTGCTAGCAAGGGCAGCCTCCAAACTGAGACTCGCGCTGAGAAACTGCCTTTGAGAAACTGTCTTTATTTATACTTCAGTGAGCTTTTGTTCCTTACATTGGAATGTGGAGTTGTGTGTGTGTGTGTGTTCAGAGTGTGGCCCCATAAACGACTTCCCTTAACCTGCTGGTCTGGAAAATCCAACAGTTCATCTATATGTAAAGAAGCACTTAAACTAAAACTGACATAGCTACATTAATCCTACCGTAAAACAATAAGACAAGGTACGACCTCTCCCATGCTCCTAGGATGTGGGGGTGAACACTCTAGAATGTTACAGACCTCCTAGGATGAGACATTCTTTCAATATGCCACCAACTATATACTTCTACACACAAATGATTACATGCAGCATTCTACCATATGCAAACTTATATCATTAAAAGATTATACTGATTACTAAGTACAATTTTCCTATTAACATATATATTCCTAGCTCACTGATGCTATCACTACCTGATTTTGAGTGTGTCTGTGTCCACCCGTCTGTTTCCAAGTAACAAGAAAATTAAGCCATTCAGAGTAGCAACAGGAGAGGGAGGGAGAGAGAATGAGGGGAGAAGAGGCAGCTGTGCAACGTAAAGACAGAATAACTTCAGCTTTGTGCCTTTTTTTCCATTCTAGCTAAAGTACGGGACTAATCGCGTGATGATCATTGGAGCTTCTCTTCCCTCCATCACGGACACTGGTTGTGACACCTTCATACATGTCACAACCAAGCACTTATCTGCAGTTTCTCACACATACTCACACACACACACACACACACACCTTCAGACACCAAGTTACTTTTTGCACAATACTCAGTTTTGTGCATATTTCCATTGCACTGTCTTGTGCCTGTATCGTCCTGGTCTGTCTAGTGTTGCACTGTTTTGTCTTGTGCATTTGCAATTTTTACACATTTCACTTTACGTAGTCCTGTGTTTGTCTGTTATATGTCATATGTAGCACCAGTACTGTACCACTGTACATGTTTGAAGTGACAATAAAAGCCACTTGACTTGATTGGCAGCATTAACTCGAAGCTTCAACTTACTAACTTAACATTTAGAGAAACTAACTTCAAATGTTGACTTATTAACTCGAAATTTTGAGTTATTTTCACAATAAAAAATTAAATTTTGAGTTATGGATGACAAGCAAGCTTTTATAGCTTTCTGATTTTAAAGTACTTGAAACTAAAGAAATATTTGTTAGATTACACTAGACTACTGTTAAAAAAATGTCTTCTAGCAGCTCAATCATTGTCTCATATGTGTCTCATGTGCATAAATGTTGACTATTTTCCAACAGCAGCGATGGAGCAGATCAGGAGGCCGCCCACGACGGTGATGATATCCAGCCAGCGGCCCAGAAAGTGGCCAAGAATGAAGACTCACAAGTGGCTTGGCTGGTGGTCGACGGCAGCGTGGCCATGGAAAAACAGCCTTGTTGGTTTTCCATAGACATGGATTGGCGGGCGCCGGACCAGGCTTGGCGAGCGCCGGACCAGGTGTGCGACGTCCTCGGGCTGAGGCGTGGCAGGACCAGGCGTGGCAGGACCAGGCGTGGCAGGACCAGGCGTGGCAGGACCAGGCGTGGCAGGACCAGGCGTGGCAGGCGAGACGAGCAGGCGAGACGAGCAGAGGCGTGGCGTCGACCTCTGGCTGGGTCGTGGCAGGGCCAGGCGAGGCTGACGCTGAAGCCGGACCAGGCGAAGCCGGACCAGGCAAGGCGAAGGCAAAGCTGAAGCGGCTGTTGCAGGTGAAACTGAAGCTGACGAGGCAGCTAACGAGGCAGCTGCAGGCGACGCTGATGGCTTGACGGGCTCCTCCCGGAAACTGTGGTTGTGGAGGCTGGTGCCGTTACAGCTGAGAGGAATGTAGCGCTTGAAGCAGCCACTGGTTGTATTGAGGAAAACACAGCACTTGTCTGCTGCTGTGGTGACACAGGCGAGAGCCTGAAGCCAGCATGTTCAATGAGAGCAGGTTGAGGCAGTAACAAAGTTCTTTAAAACCCTCAGGCAAAAAATCCAGAAACCTTGGGTTAGCCGTGGCTATCTGGGTCATCTGAGCCCGAGTAGCCTCCTTCTCCTCCTCCTGTTTGCCTGCAGAGGAAATAATCCAAAGTGCGTGAAGAATCGTAACACGAATCTTTAATTCAAAAAAGTCTGTGAAATAAATGTCCGCTGGGTCCATCACGGTCAGGTCGTTCTGTCACAGTCTGGTGAAGGCAGACTGTATGAATTGATGAGAAGGACCCAAAACGCAGACCCCAAGGAACAGGGAACAAAACTTAAATGTTAACAAAAAGCGAGCCGTTTAATGAGGCTGGTAAAAGGTACAAACAAAAGGCAAGGAAAACTGAAGCAAAATGAACACAAACCTAAACTGGGAAATCTAAACAACAATATGAAACAACCTGGACATGAAACCTGGTGTAAAGAACATGGCGTGACAGCAGACAGCCTGACGAGGAATGAAGAGAAACACACAAACTAATTACACACAAGGGTGATTAGGGGAAGTGGAAACACATGGAGAAACAGCTGACACTAGTCTGACATAACGAGACAAAGGAAGCAAAGCTGACTACACTGACATAGGACACAGACCTTCAAAATATAACAGGAAACGTGACGAAGACAAGACAATATAAATTTGACAACATAAGACACGCAGCATGAAACACATAAAGGCAAAGGGAGAGGGAAACTTAAATACAGCGGTAGAAAACACAAAGGGAAACTAATAAACAACTTAGCTACCCTAAAGAACTCAATCATATAATCCAAATAAACTAAAACTCAAAACGCTGGGTCAACAGACCCAGGAACGTGACAGCTTGATGCACTGGCATGGGTTTCATTTCAACCCATGGTCTTTTATTAATGGACCAAATCCATTAATATTATTTTTACATAAGAGCTAAAGGACAACATAAAGACAGCACAATTATCGTTACATTTTAATTCTCTTATGACACATGTTTTGTTCTCTTTAATGGACTTCAGGGAAGTCTGAAGTGTTTCCCAACAACTTACCATTTATGAGTAAACTAGTTGCCTTAGTTGTTACGTTGGCTCGAGATAGGTCTGAGACCTTTATCCAAGGTTGCTGGTCATCACAGGGTTTCTGTAACAGTTTAACATTTGACCATTGCTTGAAAATACCAGAGCAGCTCAAGGCTGAGACAGTAATGAAATAACTAATAATTTGATATTACCAGAACTGCCTTTATGTGAGTAACTTACACAATAACAATGAGGGATAATTGGAAAACTTTAAGGGAAACCCCTGTCTTGTTAGGAGTGACTGTATCCATCCCACTTTAGATGGAGCACTTCTCATTTTTAGAAATCCTTTTTAGAAAGCTGGCCACTTATTCGACTCTCCCAAAACGTGACTATCCAGAGTTGGGACCAGGAAGCAGGAAGCTTTCTAAGTTCCTGTTTATACATTATTAATAATTTACCAACAAATTGATTCACTCTTCCTTCCAGTAAACCATTTGTAGCACAACTACAAACGGGAGGGGTGGAGCAGTGGGATCAGGGTGTGGTGTCAAGGAAGGCTGACCCACATAGCTGACCTCCATCACCTAATCACGTCTACCCATTTAAGTAGGCCACCATGATCCGAGGAGCTGTGCGTGGTGTGCAGCAGGAGGCAGTTGAAAAGCTGCTGCAAAGAGAGATTTAGCAAATAAACGGGCATCCATTGTGCAACGTTGTGTGTTGGGTCCTTTGTCTTATCATGTTTTTTTTTAAATCAACAGACGCTGCCAAGTCATAATTGAAAACCCAGTTTTATTAGTTGTTATCTATTGGCATTACTCAGAGCTTCTGTCTAATTTCTCAGACTTTTTATCTGATGAAATAATTATTGTGGGTGATTTTAACATCCATGTAGATGCTAAAAATGACAGCCTCAACATGGCATTTGATCTGCTATTAGACTCAATTGGCTTCTCTCAAAATGTAATTATGTAATTATGTAATAATGAATTTGATGCCTGCAACATGTTCCAAAAAACCTGGGACGGGCATGTTTACCACTGTTTTATTTCTGCTTTCCTTTTAACAACACTCTCTTTATTGTATATAATTAACACACATGATTAAAAACTGGAACCATGAGCCACGGACGTGCAATCTAATAACTGGACTCTTGGTTGTTCTTTTATTGTTGTTTGGTGTGCAGCCAGGGTACAAAATTGCAGCACAAGACTGTGGGGTGAGGGTTCAATCAGGAGAGTGCGATGTGGAACTGGGTGTGTTGTTAACAGTCAGCAAAACTTGCAAAAATAATGGCTGTTTAGAGTGAAGAGACAGTTTGATGAAGCTGGACTCTTGTTTTTTGTGGTCCTCGTTGTGGTTGCAGCATTGGTTAAAGAGACATTTTTAGAAATGTGCATAAAATAAAAGGGCAAGTGTAAGTCTTGCTAGAGCAGCAGTGAGGTGCAGCAGCGGATTGATCCTACTGCCATGCAAAGTTTCCGAGTAAATGACTGATATAAATAAACAAAACAAAAATTGAAAAAAGAATTTCTCTGAATCAATGTTTAACTCCTACATTTAACCTGTACATAATGTTTTATCATGGGGCCACAAGGCAGCAAATCGCCACAAGGCAAAAGTGGGTCAATTAGATGTAAAACAAAACACAACTTTTCTAGGAAAACAATGAAAAAATTATTAAACAAATCAGAATATCAGAATACTTTATTAATTCCCAGTATATTGCACAAATTACATATTGACACAGGTTGGCAATGAGGTACCCCTCTTACCATACTGTGCTTTGTTATTTTCCCTGTCGAGGATGTGCAAATAGTAAGGGTCTGCAACTGTTGCAGTGTGTTTTGATAAAAGAAAATCCTGTGCATTGTCCCACAGATTTAAAAAGACCTCAGCCGCCTTAGAAAATAGAGACGGCTCTTCCTGTAGAATACAGTGGAATTTTTAACCCAGTCCAGTTTATTGTCCATGTGTGCTTCGAGGTATTTATAGTCTCCCACTATGCCCACATAAACCCCCTGGGCTGAAACAGGGGTCACTGGTTTTCTGAACATCCTAATGTCCAAAATCCATTCCTTTATCTTTGTCACATTAAGCTGCAGATGATTCTGCTCCCACCACTTGATGAAGAGTACGCCATTTCATCACCCTCAGTGATGCATCTAAGCACCACAGAGTCATCAGAAAACCTCTGAAGAGGGCAGGTCTCTGTGCAGCAGGTGAAGTCTGTGGTATAGAAGGTGAACATGAAAGAGGATAGAATGGTCCCTTGTGATGTCCTGGTGTCAGACACAATGCTGAAGATGCACATTTTGTGGTCTTCCTGCCAGGTAATCAACAATCCAGGATAATATGAGAGAGGCATCCACCTGCATCACTGTCAGCTTATCACTGAGGAGGGTCGGCCTGATGGCATCAAATGCACTAGAGAAATAAAAAACACATGACCCTCAGAGTGCTCGCCAGCTGATTTTGGTGTGTCTAGACATGACTGAGCAGATAGATGATGGCATCCTCAGAGGCAGGTCTGGTAAGTGAACTGAAGGGGGACCAGATGTAGCCCGACCATAGGTCAGAGCTGATCAAGGATGAGTCTTTCCAGAAACAAATACAAAAAACAGGAGTTTCTCTTTATTGTATATAATAAATACGCATTACTGTAATGTAGTCAGACTCGAACATCAAGGAAGATGGTAAGGAAGCAGACTCAACAGACATTTCGTGTTTCCAGAGGTGAGCAATTTATTTACAGTGAACCCCATCCTATGTGAAACTTACAAAACTTCCCCCCCCAAAGTAACTTAATTAACAAAATTCAAAGTACATGGATGCAGTAACACAGCTCACCTTTCCTCTCTCATCTGAATCTGGATTAGACTGGCTATATATAGGGCCATCAATTTCCCTTCAATTAGTCCGGCCAGCACCCCTCACTTGAGCTGAGGGACCTAAAACTCTACACAGATGACTAAAAATGACAAAAACCTCCTCACACTTCTGATTAGCACATTTACACAACTAAACAGCTCTATTTACGAAAAAAAAAAAAGATTCAACAAATCACATCTGACGTCATCAGCACTTTTTGAGGAAATGCTAGGCGGGCCTTTCCCCACACCTGACCTACATGAAGGCTGAAAAGAAAGAACAAAGTAAGTATGAACAAATGACTTAATCTGTAAGATAATAAAATATAAAGAAACATGTAACTGAGTATTTGCCTTAATTTGCAGAATGTTTTTTTTTTTCCGGCAACAGAATGCTTATACAAACAAACCCAGGATAGTTAGTGCAGCAATGTTACTTTGACAAATATCAAATCATAGCAAATAAATACAGAGACAGAATAATGTGCATAATGTGCAAAAAAAGGTCAAAACGTTTGGGTCAAGTGGAGAGCATCAAAACTGCTCACTTTGTCACAATTACAATTAAGTTTTTTCCTATTTGGCATCACTGCAGTTTGCACACTGTAGATAAAACAACCTAAGAGATAGACCCTGTATTAGGTTGTATGCAATACTACCTAATACAGGGGTCTCCAGCTCCAGTCCTCGAGAGCTACTGTGCTGTAACTTTTAGATGCATCCCTACTCCAATACAGTTCAATCAAATGGTTGAATTACCTGTTCAGTATCCCATTGAGTTTGGCAAAGGCCTGGTAACAAGCCATTCATTTGATTCAAGCTGCAAGTTTGCTGTTAGTAATAGTAGTGCTCTAATTTAGATACCTAGACAGATTAGGTCAGATTAGTTGTATATTATTTGCTGAGTTGTCATAACTACCACATATATACAGTAAGATAGTTGTGATACTTTGAGCCCTGTGACAGGCTAATAACCTTTCCATGGTGTACCCTGCCTCTTGCCCTATAACAGCTGGGATAGACTCTAGCACAATCACTCCCAGTACCATAATTTTACATAACAAAATGTTGTAATTTTATATTCACTCCAAAGGTCAAGCAGTAAGTTATTTTCACCTCTTTGGCAGTTCTAGTCTGAACAGTAGTATGTTTAGATTGTACAGTGGCTTATGTTTTGGTTTAACCCTCTCAGGCTCAAATTAAGCGTTTTGTTGCTAATGCAAGGCAAGGCAAGGCAAGTTTATTTGTATAGCACAATTCAACAACAAGGTGATTCAAAGTGCTTTACAGAGACATTAGAAACAAGAACAAATAAAAAGCATGATTTAAAATTAATGCACAACTAAGTCCTGCAGTGGTACTTCTGAGTAAAAAAAACCTCATAAAATATGTATGTGGGGTAATCAGGTTGTTAGTTTTTAACTGTTGCAAATCAGCAACGCCTGCCTTGAGAGGGTTAATATGGGTCACAGCATTTTATCCTGCACACCGACAGTCTTTTCACAAGGAAACACAAGGAACAGGCTAGTACTTTGTTACATTAAGAATAATGATGATACAGGTCATAACTTATGGTCATAACCCTACATAAATCCCCAAATCCCCAAACAAATCCACGGCATCCGCAATCACGCCCGCCGTGTTAAAACACGGGGACTCAGGGGTTGGTGTGGGGTTGTGGTGGTGTGATGCAAATGTTAAATAAAGATGGCTCAAAACATGGATCTGTGGTCCCATCGTGTTTTACTTCCACCACAATAGGTTTTTGTGTTTACACTCAGTCTTTCAAATAGATGCAAGTAAAACAAGGCAGAAAATAAATAAAATCAAAGACTAGCGGTCCTTTGGCTCTATTTTCACCTGTAAAGCAGGAGTGGGGTAGGCGGAGGTTTGCCCTGGTGCAGGTGTGCCGCAGCGGTCAGTGGAAGAATCCACGAGTTTTTCTGTGAATTTCCCATTACGTCATAGCTGTTATGGTTCGTTCGATTTAGGGAAGAGAAGAAAGCAAGCCCAGGCCGAAGTAGGTGTCAAAAAATAGTGAGCTTTATTACACACTTTGCGCAGTCAGTGTGGGAAAGACAATTTGCAATCCAATCCTTCGTCAACTGGACCATCCCGTCTCCTTATATTGCCATTATGACATCACAGTTGGATCTTTACTGGAAATGATCACAAATGATAACAATTCCCCGCCTATCAAAGAGTTTTCCCTTATATAGACATCAACTGCTACTCTTAAGAGAAAAACAAGTGTGTATTACATTGTGCATTTTGTGAAAGTGTATCTATCAGAGAAACTGTCCTCAGACGACCCTCCTATTATTACTAAGTGTGTAGGTGAACGTGCGTGTGTTACATAAGTGCGTGCATGTGGTTACAGGCCGGCGTACGTGCAGAACTAAACGCAGGCGGGCCTGGGCCCAACAGGACTGGTGGGTCTGAGCGGTGTGACTGCACTAAAGTGCAACAACTTAAGCAGATAACAAGAATGATACAGAACCTCAATAAACAGTCAGTGTGCATTAATATTTGCTCAGAGTAACACAGATGTAATTAAAAGATTATTCTGTCAACAGATTCCACAATGGTAAATGATTAATCAATGATAACTGATTATGAGAATACAAAATAAAATATCTCCTGATCACACTCCTCCTCTTTGGCCTTTAGAAAAAAGGCCAACATTTAGAGATATTGTGTCACTCCTCCGTCCAGTTAGACTACTGAGGAGGACCGTGGCACAGGGGGAGAGAGGATTATTCTGCCTCTATGTTCCCCCCTGCGTCGATGGGGTGGAGGCTAGCTCCAGCAAGCTCTCGTCCGCGACTGCACACTGAGACCAATGGAACCAGGTCTCCCCTTTCCCCTTCAGAAACACAAGGAACAGGCTAGTACTTTGTTACATTAAGAATAATGATGATACAGGTCATAACTTATGTTTAAACATTTTAACATGATTGAAGAGTGTGTCGAGAGAGGTGGGAAAGACAGAGAGAGATTGAAGTCCCCCCGGCTTACCTGTGATCACATCTGAGCAGTGCTGGTCAAGTTACTTGAAAAAGTAATTAGTAACTAATTACTGATTATTCCCCCCAAAGGTAATCTCATTACTTTACTGATTACTTATTTTCAAAAGTAATTAGTTACTTAGTTACTTTTTAGAAACAAGATTCTGGTCCTCATATTCTGCAAAAACATGCAGTTTCCTGTCAGCCTGTGACCTAGTCAAGTCTGGGCCTCTCATAAAACAATCTAATCAGCAAATAAGCATTAAGAATATATATTTATTTCTTAACGCTAGTTTTAATCTTTTAACTTTATGCATCAAGCAAACATTAAATTATATTCTCTGACTGGAAGAAATTTGTTTAAAATTTAAACCTATTTTCTGCACATTCTTGCACATAAAATAAAATAAAATAAAATAGGTGTGGTGGGGCGTGGTCTGCGGTGCCGTGCGGACGCACCTCCACGGCATCCGCAATCACGCCCGCCGTGTTAAAACACGGGGACTCAGGGGTTGGTGTGGGGTTGTGGTGGTGTGATGCAAATGTTAAATAAAGATGGCTCAAAACATGGATCTGTGGTCCCATCGTGTTTTACTTCCACCACAATAGGTTTTTGTGTTTACACTCAGTCTTTCAAATAGATGCAAGTAAAACAAGGCAGAAAATAAATAAAATCAAAGACTAGCGGTCCTTTGGCTCTATTTTCACCTGTAAAGCAGGAGTGGGGTAGGCGGAGGTTTGCCCTGGTGCAGGTGTGCCGCAGCGGTCAGTGGAAGAATCCACGAGTTTTTCTGTGAATTTCCCATTACGTCATAGCGTACTTGGTGCTTGCTTGGAAGTTTTTCGCTGTAAAAAGAAGTTTTCTTCCTACGCAGTGAACAGCGGACGCTAATGTTTTTGTCACTTTTTACGGAATCAAACTCAAAGTAAGGTCAGTACTTCCACGCTTTAAACGCTGCACGCTCGTACTTTCTCTGCACTCAATATATTATCCATTGTTGATCTGCACACAGCTGTTGCCACCAACATCGCACTCGCTTACGTCATTGTCATGAGACACTCTCGCAAAAAAATCACGGTTTTAGTAACGCAGTAACGCAGCGTTCCTACGGGAAAGTAACGGTAATCTAATTACCTTTTTTGCAATCGTAATCCCTTACTTTACTCGCTACTTGGAAAAAGTAATCGGATTACAGTAATGGTTACTTGTAACGCATTACTGCCCATCTCTGCATCTGAGGGGGTAAAAGGTATAAGTATCCAGACTAAAATGGATGTTATGTAGGAATAAGGTCATGATAGAGTTAATTGAAGGAAAATTACATAAAAATGTCAAAGATGAAGTGAAGTATATTCATGAATATTGCGAATGCTGATTTGTAATGGAATTTTCTGCTAATAACAGAAATGAAAATGTAATGAAGTGATTCTAAATTTAAATGTTTTAAATCATGTATTTGGAGAAGTCAGCGAGACAATGATAAGGTGGTGGTCGACATCAGGGGATTAGATGTCAATAACATGATTGAATGTCACATTAGAGGGGTGAGGAAGGGCGATCTGTCACAGTCCGGGTTGAGAGTCTAGTGTTTTCACGTATTTTTCCATTATATCTCTAGTTCTGCTTCCTGCATCTGTAACCGCAACTGGAAACCATCAGAGGTAATCAGTGGATTGGGATTTAAGACCAACTCAGACTTCTTCACTCTGCCAGATAATCTACTAACCCATGGTGGTAAATCTGCCTTCATGTTTGGTTCTCACTTAGCTGTTCCTTGTGTTAACCTCTCATGTCCTTGTGTCTCCAGTTACCTCTGCCTTCAAACTTCGTCGTTCTTCTGGTTTTACTGACGCCAGTCTATCCTGCCATCACGCAACTGCTCAATATTCACCTGCCTGCTCTCCTCCTCGCAGCTTACTTCCAGATCACTGCAAAAGAGAGAAAAGTGCAGACATCATGGTTTACTGACTTCACTTCATGCCTTGACACTCACCTGGGTACCCACACCCCAGAGCTCCCTGTTGTTTTCCTGAGATTTTCATTTCCTGCCACACTTTCATGATTAAGATTCCTGAGTTTAATAAAGTCTCATGTTCTTGTGAAAATGTTTGCCTATTGAGTCTGCTTTTGGGTCCACCCTTCGTACTGGCCTTTGGGCCTTCTGACGTGATCCAGTATAAATCTTAGGTGAAGAAGAGATACGGGGTTCTTCTCTTTGTCTTCTGCAAGATAAGCAGTACAGAAGATTGGACCTTACAGTAAAAAATTCCAGCAGAGACACCAGAGGGATCAACCACTGCCCAAACTGACCACAAATTGGTGTTATATTTTTTGATGTTAGTTTTGTTTCTTTATTTTCCCATAATGACAGCATTTTCCAATCTACATTCTCCTGATAGAAAAATGTGTTTTAAACCTATTTAAAGAGACCCTCTTATTCATAAATAATAATACTGTGAAGATAAAGTTTATATATACTGCTAAGCACTGATACCTTAAGCACTTTTTCTGTAGCTAAGTGGAGGAAATCCTGTTGTCTCAAACACACACAGAGACACGCAGAAGGACACAAACACATGAAGCGTGATTTAAAGGGGAAGGTACCATAAAGGGTTCGGTGATCTATCAATAAGTATTGCTGCTACTATACAAATGAACAGCACAGCGAGTGGATTAATAAATCCTGCCACCATACTGCAGCATGGGGGCTGGCAGGACGCGACCCGTCACCTGAGCCATCTCATCTCGCACACGGAACTGAAACTCCTGGACAAACATAGTTTGCACTCCGCACCTAAGAAGGGGACAAAAGTCTATTTATTCAAAGATACCAAAAAACTAAATCTCCCATGCTGCATTACTTTTGGCCTACAGGACACTCACCAGCCTGCTAATCTCCTCTTGTCTGTCGGGTGCAGAGCGGGCTGTGGCTTTGATCATGGTTGATGTTTGGTATTTGGATAACTTTTAATACTGCATCATTCACTAAATTGCAGAATATGATCAACTGGAACTAAAAAAAACATTTTGCTATATGAATCACAATACACAGGACTTGGAATATGAAATAGAAGAGAAGAAGCTGGTGCGGTGATCTATCAATAAGTATTGCTGCTACTATACAAATGAACAGCACAGCGAGTGGATTAATAAATTATCAGTCATCCACTTTAACTGTGGAAGTCTATGTGCAAATTTTAATCACACAAAGGAATATCTAAACCAGTTTTCATATCCATTCAATGTCATTGCCATATCTGAAACTTGGATTAATATGGATACTATTAGATAATGGACATATAATATGGACTTTGAACAGCAAGGTTATGATTCAGGTACATATTTTGGCAAAACAAAGATGGAGGTGGAATATCTAAACCAGACAAATATTTGAAATTTAAATGGCCTGTATTTGTATAGCGCTTTTCTAGTCCCTAAGGACCCCAAAGCGCTTTACACAACCTGTCATCCACCCATTCACACACTGGTGATGGTAAGCTACATTGTAGCCACAGCCACCCTGGGGCGCACTGACAGAGGCGAGGCTGCCGGACACTGGTGCCACCGGGCCCTCTGACCACCACCAGTAGGCAACGGGTGAAGTGTCATGCCCAAGGACACAACGACCGAGACTGTCCAAGCCGGGGCTCGAACCGGCAACCTTCCGATTACAAGGCGAACTCCCAACTCTTGCGCCACGATCGCCCCGTAGGTAGTGAATCAGAATCAGAATCAGAATACTTTATTGATCCCTGGGGGAAATTATTTTTTGTTACAGTGCTCCATTAAAAAATTTTTTAAACCAACATTAAGACAAGACAGACAATACACTAACTAAGAATAGTACAATATATACATATATATACATACATACATACATAAGTCACTTATGATAATGGTGATTAATATTGTCTTGGAATTTACAACAGTTGAAATCTATAAAGACAAAAGTAGAAATTTTTTTTTAGTTGTACATACAGAGCTTCAGGTATTGGTATTGAGGCCTTTAAAGACTGGATGGAGGAAACATTTACAGAAATAGGTCACAAACAAAATTTCATTTGTGGAAATTTTACTATTGATTTGCTTAACCCAAATAAACATTAAATAACATTAACACAATGACTGTATGAACCTATTCCCTAAAATTACCAGACCTAACAGAGACGCATTACATTGTGTCACTCTCATAGACATTTTTTTCAAATTACATTGAACATAAGACAGTAAGTAGACTTCTGAGTAATGATATCAGAGACCATCTTCCAGTTTTTATACTCTATGACAGGAATACAAGATTAATAATTTGGACAGGGAAAAAAACAGACGAGTAAGAACAGAGGAATCAAATGCCTTTTAAAACAATTTAATGAAACAGAACTGGTGCCAAATATATCAGAAACATGACAAAGGTGTGTATGGCGAATTCCTTAGAATATTTATGTCCAAAGGGTTAAAATTACACAGTTTGCTGATGAAAAACATTTTCTCTACAAACACAGCTCTGGTCATGATCTGCAACATTTATTGGATGAGATAACTAAAGCACAAAATAAACAGTGTTGATATTGAACGAGTCCATAGAAATTCTTAAAAGTTCTTACGGTAGTAATAGATGATAGATGAGAGACTTAACTGGAGAGCACACATAAGATATATTAACTCCAAAGTATCAAGAAACATTTCAGCTGTGGCTGTGGCAAAATGGTAGGCTTCAAAGATTTACTTTCAGCCACATATAACCAAATGCTACTTTCAGGAAAATCTAACTGTTGTAACTCTGAACAGCGCCTTAACAACAATTCAGATCAATATAAGAATGGTGACGCCTTATGTAGACTCCCAAGACGTTCTCAGTTGGTTTAGAGGCTTTGATTAAGACAAAAGGAATATTTTAATTTGATTTACTCCATCAGGAAATACCATCTGAAGGCAGTAACGTCACATCTGTGAAACTTTTTTCTAAAGTATGTACGTCAGGTTTGTAAGTAAGACGTATTCTATTTGCATTTTAGCTGTCGTAATTTTCTGTGGCTTGACCTGTTTGCTCAGGTATTGTAACAGTCAAAGCAAGTCAAAGACACAGTGACACACCTCATGCAAGTTGCTTACTCCGTACTGTAGATGTCCCCAGAAACCATTCATATAATTTTACATCTGCCTCAATCATAAACCTGGGAAATACAGACTGAATGCACAGGTAGATAGAGGAAATTCTATTATGAAGGCAAATACAAGTAAGAATAGGAAAGAAGTGAGCCCTTTATGATAAACAATTTGTTTAAGGATAGTGAGAGTGACTTTTCACATTTTGCAATAATGAAGAGAGGAAGAAAGTTTTTGTGAAAAGGCCAGAGCAATTATTCAGATAAGTACTGGATTATGAGTCTGCAGTGAATGGTTATGCATTAGTTAAATTCTAACAAACACTAGGCTCTAAGACTTGTACATGTTCAATTAAAACAACAGGGACAGCAGTATTATAAGCAGAAATTAGAAAAATAACATAACTACTGGGCATATTTACAAGGCCACAGACAGATTTCTTCATACTTGAACCTTCCCAGAAAAAGAGAATTAAAGAGCTCTGGAATGATAGAAACAGAATTTATAATAGTGAAATGATTATTCGATCCCTGTTGAATTTGTAAGTTTGCTCACTTTTAAAGAAAAGAATCGAATTTTTATGGTAGTTTCATAAAAATGAGACTCATTTTATAGGAAGGAGACAGAATGTCAACCAAAAATTCAGAAAACAAACACATTACATAAAAGTTCTAAGTTGATTTGCACCTCATTGAGTGAAATAAAATTTGATCCCATAAAATCCAGCCAGAATTCCAGCTCCCACAGATTGGCTGTGTACCCATGTGGCACGCAGAGTACAATCAGCTACAGATATTCCTGCACTCAACTCGTTATGTTCCTGAAACACACCTCTCTTCGATTCCAGCCTCTCCACCAATATGGGCAAGACCAAAGAACTGTACAAGGCTGGAATGGGTTACAAGACCATCAACAAGAAGCTTGGTGAGATGGTGGCAACTCTTGGTTGCAGTTGGGACCACAGTCACCTAGAACACTACTGGTAACACACTACATCATTGATTGAAATCTTGCAGCAGCGGCAAGGTCCTCCTGCTCAAGAGGACACGAGTCCAGGCCCATCTTAAGTTTGCCAGTGAACTTCAGAGATGATTCAGAGAAGGTTTGGAAGAAAGAGCGGTGGTAAGATGAAACCAAAATCAAACTCTTTGGCATCAGCTCGACCTGCAGCGTTGGGATGAAGAGAAATGCAGACTACGAGCTGCAGAATATCATCCCCACAGTTAAGTATAGGGGAAATATTATGATTTGGGGCCATCCTGGCTCAAGAGTTGGGAGTTCGCCTTGCAATTGGAAGGTTGCCGGTTCGAGCCCCAGGGCTGTTTTTCTGCTAAGTATAAAGGATGACATCACCGGACTGAGGGGCCAATGGACGAGGCCAAAACGTACCACCAAGAAAACAGAGGAGTGGCTAAAGAAGAAGCACATTAAGACATTAAGATTCAAGTTCAGTTTTACTTCCTCATTTATTTATTTCATTTTGGCAGTCCTGGCCCTAGGGTTCAGGACTGCCAAAATGAATTAATTAAATACACCATTAAATAATTAATGAAATGTATCAATAATTAATATGGCAATAAATAATTAATTAAATATGCCATAAATATGTATTTAATTACGTTCCATTTTATTTAATTAATGACACATTTAATTAATTATTTAATTGGTGTATTTAATTAATTCATTTTGGCAGTCCTGGCATCCCATATATTATAGCTATTGTGGAAAAGAGGTAACACGATTTATTTATACTGAAATATGAAGATCAGAGAAAGCAGCTGGCCCAACGCCTAGGGGAAAATGAAAGTCAACCTGGCTATTACTGATACACTTCAAAAGAACTCAGAAAGTGAAAGTTGCTTGGTGGGATTCATCAGGTACATTCAGCTGCTTCCTGTAACCTGTGCCTTTACCTGCACCTCCCTGGAATTGTTACAGGCGATTTAAATTTTCTGTGTCGACGCTGTCGTTTCCTGTCTGTGCATTTCCGGCTACCTTATCTGCAAAGATTCACTGCAGAAATTAATCAACTGTTATTCTCCACGAGATCGCATGTTTGATTTTTCCCACTGAGCACCGGTTGGTGGCGGTATTGCACCAGTTCGCCGTGTGCTAGGCGCCAGTGAATTCATCATGAAGAAGAAGCCAATAAGGAAATGTTACACTGAACTCTTCCCAGGATTTTCCTAGAAGAAGTTAATGGAGCAGACAGCAAGTAATAGGTAGATTTTTTAAAATAACCTCTTGTTTTAACACAAGTGCAAATAAATCTCTGGTCATAATGTTTTTGTTCTCCTTAATCAGCATGGACAAGGTGGTAAACTGTTTCAAGAAAAGACCAGATGCTGTGGCCAGACTGATCTGCTTCCCCTGGGCAGGTGGAGGGTCCATACACTACGCTCGCTGGGGAAATGTCCTCAGCAGCTCTGTTGAAGGTGAGGTGCCCAGAAAGCATTTCACGTGTACGTGCTTGCACGTTGTAACGAAAGCTCCAGGAAGCAAGTGGAAAAGAAATGTGGTGGTCTGGTATAACTAGTCTTCTCGTCTGTGTTTATGACTAAAGGACAGCTGGACTAAAGATTTTTGGAGCACAGAATAAATTCTTGGCTCTTGACTAAATTTTGTTATCTGCAAAAGAGTTGAGGGGGAAAAAACACCTTAGAAAAAAAGTTTTGCCATAATTATATATCAAGATTACCTTTTAACTTTTAAATGTATAGTTTTTAAAATCCTTCTCCTCACATACAAAATAATCAATAATCAGGCCCCATCGTATCTTAAAGACTTCATAGTACCTTAATATCTCAGCAGAGGACTTTGCTGTTTAAGATCAGCCTTAAAACTTTCTTTTTAATTAAAGTTTATAAGCCAGAGCTGGATCAGGTGACCCTGAACTGTCCCCCAATCATGCTGCAATACATTTAGTCTGCTGGAGGGCTTCCCATGATTAGTGTGTCTTCTCAGTCTTTGCATGTTTACACACCTATTTGCATTTGATCATTAGTTTTTCCTGAACTCTGTCTCTCTCCTGTAGTTTGCTTTTATTCTTGCTGCCTCTGCGTTCGTGTCTTTGTCTCGTGTCTACAGGTGGTGGAATTAGCGCTGTTCCCTCACACCAAGAAGGTCCTGGGTTCGAATTCGCAACTCTGGCCGGGACCTTTCTGTTAGCATGCGCTCTAGCACATTGCGGCTTCTATCCAGATACTCCAGCATCTTCCCACAGTTAAATCACTTGCAGTTATTGGGGTTCGGTTAATTGGTGATTCTAAATTGCACATAGATGTGAATGTGTGTGTGTGTGTGTGTGTGTTCGTCCTGTGAAAGAGTGGCGACCAACTCTGGCGTGTACTGCGCCTCATGCCCTATGACAGCTGGGATAAGCTCCAGTGGTAGTGTAGTAGAGGAGTAGTAGTTCTCCTCTGAGTCCCGAATGACTGAACTCCTGACCCTGTCTATAAGGGACAAGCCAGCCACCCTTCAGAGAAAGCTGTTTTCCACGGCTTGTGTCTGCAACCTCGTGCCAGTTATGAACAGAATTGCCAGCACTCTAGTCCGTCACTTAAAAACCTGGCATTTAAAAACAATCAATCATCAGAATTAGTTTTCTACACATGCCTCAGAGGACTTTTATGCTTTGAATTATTTATGGTTACTCACTCATTTACTCTGAATCAAAGGAAGACAAATACTCAGAAGAAACATCACCTCATGTCTTTACACTGTTTTTCTTTCTTTCTTTCTTTCTTCCTTTTTTTTTTTTGTAGTGTTGGCTGTCAAACTTCCCGGCAGAGAGAGTCGAGCTAAAGAGCCATTCTTCGAAAACATGCAGCAGATCGTGGATGAAGTGATTAGTGTGTTGTTGCCGCTGCTAAAGGAGAAGCCATTCGCTCTGTTTGGCCACAGGTATGGCGAGAATAAATGATCCCTGAATAAAAACAAGGCTGTCGTCATAAACAGAACACTGCATGGTTTTAATCCCTGCAACATAAAGAAAAAATTCTAATCTGTTTCAGTTTCGGTGCCTTCACAAGCTTCGCTGTTGCAGACGCGCTGAAGAAAATTCACAACGTGGAGCCAGTTCACATCTTTCTGTCTGGTGCTTCTGCACCTTATGTAAGTAAAACTACTGGATGACCTGGAAAACTTCTTATTACTTAAGTCTTTTTTTTGCTTGGAATACGCTTTTTAAGTATTTTTTCTTTCATTGCTTGTGATATTTATTAGTTCCACGAAGCAAAAAAAGACAAACATAACCCTGTTTTTTGGGGCTGTGGACTTCAAATCTAGTAATAAGTGATGCAGTGACACACGTGAAAATCCTCTCTGTGCTGTTATGTCACCACTTCATGCTTTAATCTACATTTCTGTGCTTCTGCCACATAATTTTTACCCAAAACCCGGATCACCAAAGAGATTAAAATTCTTTCATTGAAATTATATTCACTATAAGCTAATCACGTATTTTAAAATCGATTTAAATTAATTAGACTTAATCTGTACACACATAACTGCCATGAAAACCCTGATCTATGAATCCTGATGTTCATATTCAACAAACATCAGTGATAACATTTGGAAAAGCTAAACGTTTGTAATTTGGCCTCTTTAACGTAAGAAAAGAGTTGGGTGTTGTTGATATGACACGACACTGTACTGTGTTGTTCTTTGTCTTTAAGTCAGAGACTCGCATTAAAACCCCAAAGAGAAGCGACTTGTCTGATGAAGATTTTCTTAAGTGGTTAATTTCGATTGGAGGAACTCCTCCTGAGCTGCTGGCGAACCCTGAAGTCCTCAAGCTCTTCCTTCCCGCCCTGAAGGCTGACCTGCACGTAGTGGAGAACTACAGGTGGGCGGACAGCTGTCTGTTACTTAATCTGCTCTTAACATTTCTAAAACCAAGCGTAGATGTTGTCAGTGATGGGAGTTGCTGACCTCTCTGCAGATGTAACAAGGCGAGCAGCCCGCTTTTCTCCTGCCCGGTCACGTGTTTTGACGGGAAGGATGACATTCCTCATGATTTACAAGGTCAGTGCTCTAACAGGCCAAGAAGGGGCTGTACGTTACTCTTATGGTTATTACATTGACTTAAATGCCAATTGCTACTTTGTGCTTCTCCCTTCTTTGTTTTGCCCTCAGCAGAGCAGTGTTTACGTAACCCTAACAATCCGTCTCCTTCTACTGAACTCTGACTTCAGTATCTTGCAGTTTGTTCATCGGAGTGTGAAAGTTAGATCGAAAGCACCCAGCCATAGAAACAGCCTCTTGTATGTATGAGTGGGTGAATGAGCCTTGTAGCACAAAGCGCTCAAGCAGAGTAGTAAATAAATTTAAAAGCATACATTAATAATTACATAATTAGACACAAGTTAAGAATCAAATTAAAATGTACACACCGAAAGCCCCGTTTCACAGTGAGTGGATGGCGTTTGTCAGGATGTTTCTTATGTTGTGAAAACCACCTTTAAAAAAATGTCAGGTGGAGTTAGCTTTGGTTAGTAAATGATGATCTACCTGGTTTATGGCTTCACCTGGTCCAGGGATGTCTGCGGCCTTCGGGCTGAGTAAATCTTTTGCTGGGCAGTGTTAACTAATGCTAACTGTTTCTTATTAGAGAGCACGGGATCTGAACCAGAGGCAGCAAGAATGTGTGACTGAGTACGTGAAAGATTTACAGGTGATCAAATGAAATTAATGTGTGTGTGTGTGTTTTATTAACAGCTTGGAAAGACATCACATCAGGAGATTTCACCATAAAGATGTTCCACGGATCTCATTTCTACCTGAAGGACTCTGGAAACGAAAAGATAATTTTGGATTACGTCACAAAACATTTGGAAACCTCAGAAATGGATTATTTATAAACAAAACGACTTTTGTCATTTTTCTACTAGTTTATGGTGATATTTAATTGTGTCACCAGTGTAACTTGTTATGTTTTGACCGCCCCAGTCCCACGAGTACAGTGAATTCAGTAACTAAGCTAAAAGTATTGAGACCTAAAATAAATATCCTATTCCTGTTAATGACTGATTTTAATTATCTAGAGTTTGTGATTTAGAAAGAGTTGATTAAATATCTCTGGATGCATCTTTTTCTGTTTTAATTTGGATTTTTTTTTTTTGACTGACTCCACAGAAACAAAACAAATACAATTTCTCTTTTTAAATCCATATTTAAATGATTACAGTCTATATATATATATTCGAGATGCACTAGATTCACAAATAAATATATTGCCTCGTCATATATGTGACATTTCTACAACTGTTTTATTATTCAAGTTTATTATTTAACCTCAGTTGCAATTCTGAGGAAAAACACAAGCATGTCTATATATTATTGATTGAGAATCAATTTTCAGTCATTATTATTTTAAATCCTATTTTTTATTATTGAGACCTAAACAAAAATATATATTTGGGATTTTTTTTTTTTTTTTTTTTTTTGCTTCTGTTTGTTGCATCACATTTAAGGGAAAACAACCTTAAGTAATGATTTGCAATTGCATGTTAATATTGAGCCACAGGACAATATTTAACGGTGTTCTATGTGCCCTGTGAATAACATGCTTTGCTCTAAGTGCAGTTTTCTTTTGCCCAGGGAAGCGTGAACCTAAAACAAAAACAGGAGCAGTCTAAAGAACATGCAGGTCATGAAACTGTCAGTGTTTTGTGTAGAAACACAGGAGTTAAGGTTATCACATAAATGGAAAAGAATATATTTCCTAGTCAATATTCTTAGAGTACACAGTTAAACGTTCTGAGTTTAGTTTTGTTTCTTTGGCAGCCAGATTCAAGTGAGGCAGAGTTGAGTGTTTGGGTTGGGGATCCAGCTACACGTAGCCATCGTCTCTGGGAGGACGAGGAGGAGGAGGGGGCGGCTGCAATTGATCGCTGTCCATCTGCTGTGTGTCAGGAATGTTCTCCAGTGTGAAGGAGTCAGTGGAGCGAGTGCTGATACGAAGAGGGGCCAGACGGCGCAGGTTGCTTGGGGTCCTTGGCAAATCCACCTGGGCTCGATGTGACAGAGCCACCATGCTGCTGTCGAGCTCACTCTCCCCAAGCCAAGGCGGAATCTGCAACAAATCCATGGGGTCCAGGTCCGGCATGAAGGCTGGGTTCTCAATCCCAGCTGGATGAACAAAAGAAACTGAATTAGGACCTCAGGTTTCTATATTATGGCTTCTGTTGTTCTCAACGATTTGCAAACAATAATTTATAATAGAACGTATCAGGTTTAAAATGACAAAAAGAAAAAAATAAGGCAATTTCAATGGTCGTAGGAACATGTCTGAAGTTTGGAGAGAGTAATGTTTCCAACAGTCTAGCTTCCACTTTTCTTCCATAGGCATTAATATACCCCCATACCATTAGAGATGCAATCTTTTGAAGTGAGTGCTAATAACAGTGCAGTGTCCATGTGTCCCATCCAGTTCATTTCAAGTGAGCTGCGTTTCTGCATGTCGTGGTTAACTTTGTTCACAGACAACATGTGGAGGTGTTTCTGAGCCCGTGCTGTGATTTCCTAAACGGTGTCATGACAGTTTTTAATGCAGTTTTTAATCCAAACATCACAGGAATCTGTTGAGGATCTTTGGCCATGTTTTTTTGCACAGAGATTTCTCCAGATTTTCTGAGTCTTGTGATGAAATAATCAAAGTCTTTGCCGTTTTATTTTGAGGAACATTTTTCTAAAATTGTTCCTTGATCTGTATACAACATTTTGCAGATTGATGAACTTCTACCCATGTTTCGTTCTGATAAACTCTGCCTCTCAAAGATAATCTTTTTAGACATAGTCATGTTACTGTTCTGTTACCAGTTAAACTAGAAAAATGTTCTTCCAGCTAATTCTTTTTAGTACCACCTAATTTCCAACCGTCTTAACTTTTTACGATTACTGCTAACATCAAATTCAACATAAGATAATCTTTTTCACAAAACAGTAAAATGTGTACTTTTACGAGCTATATGGATTTATGAGATTTGACACTGTGTGCTTGATGCTTCTCGTCTGTGTACATAAATTAAATTCAACACAGCTTCAGTTCTCTGGAAATTTTTTACAGATGTTTGTGGAGTCGGAGCAGAATTAGGCAATTCTACGATAATGAGCTGTCTTCACACATGCACTGCAGCCATAAACTGTTCCCAACAGGTTAGAAGGAAAACGTTCAAAAGAAATGAATCGAACATTAGCCAGGCTTTAACCTGCCAGTCCACTAGTACAAAGTCCATATGATGTATGACAGTCGGGTACTTTTACCCTGCAGCTCACCCTTACATAAACCACATACGGTATTTCCAGTAGTGCGAGCCTGAGGATGACTATTTCCTGCTGTGTGCTGCACAGAAAGGTGCAGCACACAAACAGAAAGACTGAAAACTGAGAATTTTATTTTAAAGATTAAATTTTTAAAATGGTACTTAAGTAAATTTTGCACTGAAGGGGGTTTGTTTCATATTGTATCTATTTTGACCTTAATTGCATTTAAAGTATGGTTCTGTAATATTTGTGTTTATAGTTACTATAGTGACCAGTTATAGTGACCAGCTACTCTCTTGGTCACTCTTGAAAAATATATGTTTGCTCTTAGATACAGGATTTACAGACTTGTTTTACCTCCTGCTCTGTACGTGGCTCTCATGTATGATTGGTCATAGCCAGAAGCGCTGTCTCCCTCTGAGCCTAAAAATGAACGTGACAAGATTTTCATTGGCTCTCTAAGTGCTTACCTATTTTAAATCTGAAGAAAAAAAACACCCAACAATCATACAAACCCTCATCACCAGAATAGCTGGTTTTAGCCTTGTCCATTGACTTTCCATTAGGCATCTGTAACAGGAAGACGAGTCATTAGATTATTAGCTGTGGTTCAAAAAGTGAAATTCTAAGTCATATTCATTTGTTCTCATGTTGTTCTTCAATTTTCGAATAAAAGATTAGTAAAGCCCAACAATTTTATGAGTAGGCCAATATTATAGGAATATATTAGCTATTTGATGGCTGATTGGTATCGGCATTTATAGCAGCTGACAAATGAAAGTGAATAAAGTAACAAGAAACGTGATAGTTTGTCCACCAGAGGGAACTCTGTAACTTCACTGTTAGCGATACACTTGCTTGGACCCTCACAAACACAACAACCAGCTGGTCCAAGCAGAGTTATGTAGAGCGTAAACAACCAATTAAATAAATGCACATAAAAACTGTTTGAGAGATTTGTTCATGTTTCATGTGTCTGAAAGAAAAAATTATGTGATGCCCAAATTTGAGTCGAAACACTGGATCTTTCTGAGAAATGAGATATTAATGAAGCATAAAATTCAACCACTTAAACAAATTTATCTTCAGGAATGCCAATAACTGTAATTTGGCATCTTCGCCAAAAACCATAATGCTCTTTATTATTTTTTCTTCTTTTTGTAAAACATTTGAGAATTCGTGGATAATAAGAATAATTATGTTTCAGAATTAAAAATATGACTTTCAACCAAATGTGTAAGCATACTGGTGGATTATCAACTACAGAAAAATAAAAATGATTTCTGTAATTGCTAATACTGTTAATTTAGGGCAGCTGTGCTATAAATCTTGCACCGGTTGGTGGTCTATTAAATTTGTTAACCACCATCAAATATTGGTATCAGTATCCAACTTAAAAATCAGTTCTATTGATTTTTTGGGAAAATGGCAAATGGCCTTTATTTGTATAGAACTTTACTAGTCCCTAAGGACCCCAAAGCACTTTACACAACCAGTCATCCACCCATTCACACACACATTCACACACTGGTGATGGAAAGCTACATTGTAGCCACAGACATGATAAAAAAAAATCTAAATACTGAAAATGTTGATTATGTCTAAAGATGAGATAAAGATAGTATAAAACATTTTTAAAAAGTTTTGAAAAGTGGTATTTTACTTCAGGAAGAAAATAAATATAGAAATGAAGTTATGACCTTCTGCTGCTGTTCTTTTTGTGTGTGCTTGACAATCGTCTTTGGTGGTTTGACGCCCATTTTTGCGGACGTGAACGACTTCAGTCGATTCCTCATGGTTCTCTGGAAGATCTCCTGGACTTCTTTTTCATCTCTGTTGATATCGAAATGGCTGCGACTGAATCTGTGCCGATGCTGTAAACAAGAGGACGAGAAGACAGCTTAATACTCCTTCACAAAATCAAAAACAGCAGGTCATGAAGTCAAGCTTAGGCTTAGGTTCAGCTCTGTGTTAATAGACTAGAAGATCTGTTGAGCTCATGCTCACAGTTCCTGCACATCTGCAAGCCACTTTGGAATGCATCTACCACAGTGCTTCCTTTATATACTACACTATATGGCCAAAAGTATTTGGTTGTCTGCCTTCACACATGTGAACTTGAGTGACATTCTATTCTTAATCCTTTGGGTTTAATATGATCTCAGCTCACCCTTTGCAGCTATAACAGCTTCAACTCTTCTGGGAAGGCTTTCCGTGGGTTTAGGTGTGTTTATGGGAATTTATTAGTGAACTCAGACACTGATGTTGGACAGGATGTCCTGACTTGCAGTCTCCGGTCTAATTCGTCCCAAAGATGTTCTGGTATTTTGAGATCAGGACTCTGTGCAGGCCAGTTCTTCGACACTGAACTTGCTCATCTATGTCTTTATAAACTTTACTTCATGCACTGGTGCACGGTCATGTTGGAAGGGGCCATCCTCAAACTGTTCCCACAAAGTTAAGAGCTTAAAATTGGTCAAAATGTCTTGGTATGCTGAAGCATAGTTCTCACTGATGCCTGGAAATATTCTTCTTTTGATAACAAGTTAAATTGTACTAATTATATAGAAGCGCGGCACTAAGGTGCTTTAGTAAGCCCTTGATGTAATGACTCAATGTGCTCATTACCTGTTTTCTGCTCTTGTAGAGATGCTGATCCAGAAGGTGGTGAGCGTTAATTGCCTCAGCTTCCCTCACAGCCTTCATGATCTGCTCATGCATTTCCAGGCTCACTGATGGAATGGGATCTCTACTAAGAAGCAAACCAAATCATGTCAGCGGTATAAAGTAATATAACAATATTAAAGTAGTACATTAACTCTGGTTTCCATTTTACAGCACAGTGGCAAATTGAAGCTTCAGGCATAGAAGATGTTTGTTAATCTAATCTAACTAATAGTTGCAGTGCATTTGATTTCACAACATGATCCTATACTGACTTTTAAGTCTGCTTTTTGCTCTTCTCCTATTGTCATAAAAATCTAGATTGCTCACCTTGTAGTGGACATTGCACCATGATCATTTGACATATTTGCATTGTTGATATCGAAGGATTCACTTTCAGACTTTTTCTTGAAGTCAATAATGGAATTTTCATTACGGACAAACTCCAGAGAGCCCCTCCGCTCACCCTGGAACAGAAGAAGACCATGCTTTCTTTCCATGTGGCAGTTTTATCAGTTTTCTTTAATGAGTACTTTAGCAAAATGATGCTCACTTCAGTCACATATTCCATAGCATCCTTGAGGTTCAGCTGATGGAAGACATCAAAGACTTGGTCTTGTTTCTTCCTTGCAGACGGCTTCATCAAAATCCATGACATCCAGTTTTCCTCAAAATACTTCCACCTTTGCAAAAAGGAAACGAAATTCTTATTTTAAAGTTTATTTTAAAATGAGAAGATATTTTCAAATTACGTGTCAAATCTTGTACATACTTGCTCCTCATGTAGTTGTGTCCTATTTGTCCTGATATGTCTTCTATGGCAACCAGAGTGTGATTAAACATCTAAAGAAAGGAGAAGGACTCAGCAATAACTGGATAGAAAATGGTTGTGTAGGTGAAACGAGAGGTTCTTCGTTTTAGATTTACCTTGTTTGTCAATTTCTCTAGGAGCGAAACCTCAGTCACTGCAGCTCTCTTTACTTTAAGCCACATGACCAGAGGTTTCATTGTTATTCCCTGCAACAATGTCAAGCAGGAATGCAATAGTGTTAGGGGGGGTGGTAAGTTCATGAGCTTTAACAGAGACCGGGTAGAGGACAGGGTTCTCTGTATCTTAGCTGTTCCTAGGACTACTTTGTTTTGGAGAGAGACCTCTGATGTTGTGCCTGGAATTTGTTTGGGAGTGACAGCTCCTAATGCTTTTATTGGTGATTTTTATTGGTACTTCTTTACTTTCATGTCAGAAGGGGCCCAGAGGCCAGTACAAGGAAGTGGACCCAAGGGCAGACACAAAAACAAACAGCAATAAGGTTTTACAGGCTTTACTGTAAACACAGAAATGAGAAATGACATGATGTGGGTTCATGTGAGAGCACTATAGTTAGACCTGTAAGTAATACCTGTAATACAAGGGCGTGAAAGCAATATTGATTCTGTGGGCTTACTTGCAGGCCATTCCAAGGAATAGATTTCAGAGAGGTGCAGAGAATCTTGCCATGGAGGCCAACGTCCAGGTAACCGAGCTGCATGTGAGCTGCAAGCTCCTCTTTTCATTGCTCATTGAGCCTCCAGAAGCTGGACTTTGGTTCAGCTGTCTTATTATCACTATACTTACCTACATTAGCATTAGGAGCCGAGACCCTAAACTTTGAAGAGTGACTCCAGCAGATTCCAGACACAACATCAAATGTCCAAAGGAGTGCAGTCCCAGGAACAGCTAAGCTACTGCCAGAAGCCTTTTTTTTTCTTCGAAAAAGATAGTTAACTAATTAAGAAAAAGTGACAAATTCACCTGCAAGATGACAGTGAAGTACACCACAATGAGTGTAGTGCAGACCATCAGGTTTTTCTCTTTTATCTTATTCTCATCCAGCATCACAGCCAGGCCATATGCAACAGCTCCTCGTAGGCCACCGTAGCTCATAATCACCTGATCTACAAACTCCAAGGGCACCAGCCTGTACCTGTTGAGGATCCAGGTGAGGAAAAACACACCTGCAGTACGAACACAAACACACAGTCTTATATAAAGACTCACAAAATATCTTCAAATGAATCTTCATGAGTTTTGAATGCATTTTAGTGTTTCAGTCTATCTAAATGTATTTGCATAACAAACAAACTTTTTACATCACAGTGATGCTTTGACACAAAACTGAGCCCAAAAAGACAAAATCTCACCAATGAATCTGTACACCAAGACGAAGAGGAGCGTGAGTAGGATGAAGCCCGTGTTCCAAACCCAGATAACCTTATCGATGGCCGAGATGCCGAGGAAAACAAAGATGATGGTTTCTGATCCGTTGGCAAAAGCCTTCATGGCGTATCTGACTGTTTGGACCGAATTCTCATCCATGTTTGCGTTGATGTACTTCTGACAGCACATTCCACAGAAGACAATCCTACAGAAAGGAAACACAAAAGTAGACTTCCATCTAAATATGTTCACAAAATATGCAAAATAGATGCAGAAATAATAAAACAAATTCAGTTGTAAAACACTCACGAAAGGATAGCAGACAGCGAAAGCATCTCGGCAGTCAGGTAGGAAAGATATCCCAAAACAAAGATGAAGCCTGGTTCAATGATCTGGATGTTTTTTGTGCATCTGGTCAGAAGTGAAATTAGTAGGCCAAAAACAAGGCCCACAAGGGAACCGCCAAATGCAACCACAAAAAAGGAAACTGTAGAGAAAGGGGGAAATGTGTAAAAATCTACTTTTAGGCTTTGTTATGTTTTTTATTGCATCTGTTTACATGCCTCTACTCCCTACTGTCCTAACTGGCTTCTGCTAAAAAAAAGAGTAAATAAAGGCATCTCCAAAAGTTGATTCTTTTCATCTGGATGTAGTGTTTTCAGTGGGAGACACGTTTCATCACTCATCCAAGTGACTTCTTCAGTCTGAGCTGACTGCAGGTTTCCCCAATCTTATAAACAGTACATTTGCATAACAACTGAAACTAGCACCACTGAAGGAACTGGGAGGTCAGTTCCCAGCCAATGCCAATAAAAGCATCGTGGTGGCTTGAAATGGTCAATGCATTTTGATGAAAAAGCTCATAATACTGAACAAAAAAATGCTGTAAAAAGAAACAAAAAAACAATTTCTGCTTAGCCAGACGTGACTGTAAGTGCTTATAACCCATACACAGGCAAATCCTCTATTAACAGCTTAATAAATATCATATCTTACCTATTCCTTTGATAATTTCTGCAGCATCAATTTTAGGTCCTCCCAGTGACACAAATGCATCAAACACATTGAAGAGCACCTAAGAGATGAAGAAGAAAAAATAATGTTTGGTCATTTAGGAGTAAAGAAGGACCCATGACAAAGGGTGCAATTTCCCTGTAATTAAATGGAATTTCGACGTATTTTATTTGAAATTGCAAAGTAATTATATTTACCTACAAGTACTACACACTAGAGTAAGGGGGTAACAGGTTTTTGTTGTGCAAAAACAAACAGTATTACATTGTAGCTACACTGTCCTTTTGGGGGTATGGGCAGTTTTACAGAGTAGATTGATACTGCCTTTTTACGACTTTATTTAATCATCGTTGTGTTAATGTGCATTGATGGAAGCCCTGTGGATGTGATAAGTACCAAGCGTACCAAGTTACAAAAAATAAATGAATACCACCAAATGTGTAGGCCTTTGTGACCTTATAATGATGGAGCCACATCTAACTTAATTTTTTTTTCTGTCACAGTCACAACACGTGTATTAGAACAGAACGTCTCCTTTCCTATGAAATACCTGGAAGTTAGGCAAGGTAAGTCCCTCCATAATAAGACCTGATGTTGGGAAATATTTCATTGTTTTTCCACGAATTACCACTTAATAAGGATCTATTAAAATAATTTATACACTACTTAAAACACTTGCAGTGTAATTATTTCTTAGTTCCTTTAAAGCACATGAAGTCATGCAAAACTAAAAATTTCCAACTACTATTTAAAATTACTTACATAGTACTTAAATTTACTTATAGTATAATTATTTTTCTTGTTTCCTGTAAAAAGTAGTGTGCTTACCTTAAGTATAGCTCAAGTATTTGTGGGTAAATATAACCTCTTAAGCCCCAAAGGGGTTTCTGAGCTTCCTGCTCGAAAATGCAATGCCCAAATTAATTGATTATTTCTCTGCAATTACAAACTCTGTCCTTACAATCTTGGTATCAAAATAAAGCTAACACTTGTGAAATTTCATCAGAGGTGTAAATATTGAAGCAGATATTACTGTGTCAAAGTTACTGAGACTGGAACACAGAAAAAGTCAATAGAATTTATCCTCACCTAATTTTTTTTTTTAGCATATAACCCTTTTAAAATATGCCTCAGTTCACATTTCATTACAGAAATTCAGTAACCAACATATAAACATCATCTGTGCAAGGATTTATGTTTGTAAAGTGAAACAGTGAAAAATTACAGCACTGTCAATACATGAATATCCACATGTTGTACAAAAATGTCTAATTTTGGCACACAATTGGACACCATGCCAGTTGAATTTTTTAGGTATTTAAGAGCAGAAATAATAGATTTTATTAACAGGCCTAAAAATGCTTTTTTTAAATATATATATATATATATATATATATTTAAAGATTTAACGACACATCTACATGGTAATGGCCCTTTTCTGCCGTGTGCATGGAGCATTTAATTGGTCTCTGGCCCTTTAAACTCTGAGGAGCTGTAACTTTGGTCTCTTTTGTTCAATTTGCATGATTGGCATCTTTTTTTAATTGTTTGAGCCAATAGAATCACAGTAACAATGCCACGTTCACGTTACTTCAACCAATCAGACCTTGCAAGGCTAAAACCCACGTGGGCCCAGATTTACTGCATGTGGTGTCTGTCCAGTCACGTGTCTGTAGGTGGGTCTATAACGGAGGATGGAAAATGACTCTGATGTGGCTAGGTAGGCGTGGTAACTGCTGATAATCACATGGCTATTTCATATAAATGAAATGAAAATAAATTCCATTAAATTGAAGGGGACTTACATTAGTGATGGGTAAATTTGATTCTTTTTACTGAATCGAGTTTTAATGACTCACTCACCAAAGTAAATCGGGTTTTTTGAGTCATTTGATTCACTGAGTCAGTTGACCAGAGAGTGCAAAAAATGTACATTTTCACTCAAACTTAATTTGTTTCTCTTTTCATGTAAATCCTACTGCTAAGATGAATGATTCTAAAAGAAAACAACTATTTTATAGAGAAAAAAAAGAGCAAAAACATTTCTAAAATGAAGCAATTTCCTATCAAAATTGCTAAATAAACATTTTTTTTATTTTATTAGTATTTTCCTTAAATGTGTTAAATATATATTTTCTCATCTAAATGTCCACTGAAATGTGAGCCAGGGGGCGGTAATGTGCCTTAACATTGGTTGCCAACCAAGAAGAAGAAGAAGCTGTGAGCCAGGAGGGAGGGGGTGAGTGAGTGATTCGTTCGCTCTATGATTCAGCACAGGAGGGAGGGGGTGAGCGAGTCCTGAGTGATTCGCTTACGCCAGGGGTGTCGAACTCCAGGCCTCGAGGGCTGGTGTCCTGCAGGTTTTAGATATCACTGTGGGTCAACACACCTGAATGAAATGATTAGTTCATTACCAGGCTTCTGGAGAACTTCAAGACATGTTGAGGAGGTCATTTAGCCATTTAAATCAGCTGTGTTGGATCAAGGACACATCTAAAACCTGCAGGACATCGGCCCTCGAGCCCTGGAGTTCGACACCTGTGGCTTACACCTACGATTCAGCACAGGAGGGAGGGGCAGAGGTGGGACCAAGTCATTGTTTTGCAAGTCTCAAGTAAGTCTCAAGTCTTTATCCTCAAGTCTCAAGTCAAGTCTCAAGTAATGTCAGGCAAGTCAGAGTCGAGTCTCAAGTCACTGGTGTAAAAGTCCGAGTCAAGTCACAAGTCTGAAACTTTGAATTTCAAGTCCTTTCGAGTCTTTAAAAAAAAACAACGAAAAAATAATGTTGCAGTTATATGCTAAATGTAAATATTAGACCATGTAATTTTAAAATCTGTGTTTTTCTCAACACATGACAAAATAGTGAACTTAGAAAATATACACAAATTGTGAAATTGCACCTCTTTAAAATGCAGCTCAATTAAACCTAGCTCCAAGAATAATTTTCACCGACAGTTCTGAGATAAGCTGCATGTTATTCTTGGATGCGGTTGTAGGACCAGCTTTAAAATCGCATGACAAAAATATCATACACATTAAAAAAAACTGTATCACCAACGTAGCCTGGACAACATTTGCTAGTTAGATGAAGTCAGCTATCTCATTGTAGCATATTTATATGCATATTTATAATCATACGGTTCTTGGAGTGAGTGCATACACTCATGAAGTTTAGTAACTTCAGGTCACTGCAACAAGCCCAGGTACAGTTTACCGACGGATGGGTGCAGGACCTTGAAATGCACCGTGTAGAACGAAAGACCATCGTACGTATCATAAGTTTACCAGTCTCACAAATCGTCCTCATAAATACACATTCCTTAGCCGTTTATTAATAGGACCTTTGAGCTCAACGATAATTAATTAGTAGTGGAAATAATTTCTGGTACCCATCACAGAAATGTAGCAGTGACAACAATACTGTATGCTGTAATCGTACTGGGCAATTAGTGATACAAAAACCCTGTTTTATCCTGTGAATAAAAGTATATGTTTTTGTCAATGTACCATAATAACAGAAGCGAAACGCAATATTGTGTCAGGACAATTCACTATTTATGCACAATAAATAAAGGAGCATAGCGCGACAATTTCTGTTCAGCGCCAGACTTGCTTGTAACCTATATCACCAATTATGTAATGAAAATGACGTATTAACTACTAAAAAACACTGACCTTCGTGTAAATGCTTGGAGCAGACTAACCTGTGAGCTGGAGTGTTCTGGGACGTTATATTTGGTCTTTGAATGGCTGCAATCCAGTCGCGTCTTTGTTACTTCGGAAACATGGCTGAACAATTTCTCTTCAACGACGTAATCCGATAACAACCGATCTCTTTACTCGTCGGCTTCCCGTGGCTGTCATGCGACCGGCTATTGCAGTTAATAATACAACAGCTTCTTGACATTTTTGTGTTTCTTTTTATCGCTGTATAACTGATTTTAATTGAAAGCCTGCGTGCGCTAGTACCGCTTGCCACGAGTTCCCAGAATCCTTTGCGGTTCTACCCGTGAATGACGTCACATTTTCAATCTCTATATAATATGCATGTTAAATTTTATATTTGGGGTAAAATATCAAGTCTTTTCAAGTAAACCGGTTCAAGTCCAATTCAAGTCCCAAGTCATTGGTGTAAAAGTCCAAGTCAAGTCACAAGTCTTAGAACATTTTTTCAAGTCAAGTCTAAAGTCATAAAATTAATGACTCGAGTCTGACTCGAGTCCAAGTCATGTGACTTGAGTCCACACCTCTGGGGAGGGGGTTAGTGAGTCTTGAGTGATTCGTTCGCTCTATGATTCAGCACAGGAGGGAGGGAGAGAGTGAGTCCTGAGTGATTCACTTACGCCACAGGTGTTGAACTCCAATTACAGATTATATCAATACAATAAAGGGCCAGAAATAAAGTAAATACATTGCCAGTATACCAATACTGATAATGATACTTTTAACCTATAAAGGCATCTTATATAAGGGAGAGCATTGTGTCTTGATTTATGAGATGAATTATCTCTGATTGACAAATTCTGTCCACATTTAATTAATTAGTTCATTTTTATTTTACTTTCAATTTTAAGCTTAATTCAGTTCTCTAAGACATGTATTCAGTTTTATAGTACACCTCTCCTTTAAGGAGCAATATGATATAGCACTTATGCTTCTGAGAAGGTCACACTTCTAACGATAAAGTCACGGGTTTCTAACATTGTAATTTTAAAAGGTGTACAAACTTTCAAGTTTCAGCAGTGAATGGGGTGGAACTTCATGATTCGTATCAAATGAACTCCAGACTGTTCAGAAACACCTATATTGACCAGAGAAGCTCAGATAAGATGGCAAGACATCAGCTAGAGTAAAACCACTTAAACTGAAGTGCTGGAATGTTTACTTTCTTTACACTTCATGTCTTCAAAGTGGACATGCCTATGACAGATGTCTCACCAAACTCACAGGTTATGTTACTTAAGTAATGCTAAAGACAGCAATGATGCATACGAACCACTGTTACACCGTCGTTGAGCAGCGACTCTCCAAACACCATGATGAAGAGGACGTCGTTAACGTGCACCTGCTCAAACACAGCGATGACGGCCACGGGGTCCACAGCAGCCATCAGACTGCCGAAAAGAAGGTACTGCAGCAGACCGATGTCCAGGTCACCTGTACAGGAAATGCCTTGATGCTCAATCATCCAGGTAAGTAAATCCCAAAAGGTTGATTCTGTACATCTGTACATCCCCAATCTTATAAACAGTACATTTGAATAATAATGGAAACTAGCCAACTGAATGAACAATGGGCTGGGAGGTCAAGTCCTTGATCATTAATGTGCAAATTGTCATGACCATTGATCAAAGACCATTGATCAATGCCTATGAGTACCATTCACAGAAAGTTGGGGAATGGCGGCAATCACAGCATTGTGAGACACAGCCCCCTCCTTGATTCACAGACACATTTTTTCTAAACACAACACCTCAGTGGCTTTAAACCCCAAAACACACTGCGCCAAAAAACGGTCCACCCCAATGATCGGATCCCCCGACACAAACAGAGTAATGTAGAGTGCGCTAAGTGCCAGGAGGATTGCCATGATTTAGACACTGAGGAAACCAAACAACCTCTTGTGAAGCGGATGGCACAACACAGAAGGAAGTCTATTTCCACCTACAGGCAAATGGACAGTCTTTCAATGATGAGGATTTACACATTCTGGACAGGGAGGAGCGCTGGTTTGAGCGCGGAGTCAAGGAGGCCATTTATGTGAAAAGGGAAAGACCATCTCTGAATCAAATAACATTGTTTCAGTTATTGTGCAAATGTACTGTTTGGGTTAGGAAAACCTGTAGTCAGCTGAGACTGAAGAAGTCACTTGGATGAGTGTCAAAATGTTTCTCCCACTGAATTTCCAGATGAACAGAATCAACCTTTTGTGATGTACAGGAATCATATTAGATCTCTCTCTGGTGCATTCACGAAGAAATTACAAAGCCCCTCTTACCCATGGCTCCTCCCATTTGGCACCCCCACAGCGACAGCCCCAAGCTGGCAGCATTCCAGCAGGTCCCAATGACAGCATGGACCAAGATTCCGCCCAGGTTGGTGAAGAAGAGCTTGTTTGGCATGTGGTAGCCTGCATCCAGAATGACTTGAGGCAGCAGGTAGAAGAAGAAGACTGTCGGGGTCAGCCTGAAGGTTTGCACCTTGTCTGCAGCCCAAATCATGCCACCCAAAATGAAGCCAAAACAGATGAGCAGAGCGCTCTCAGGTATAACGCTGGTGACATGATGGTTGGCCTCAATGACTGAGAAGAGAAAACAAGATTTAAAAAAAAAAAAAAAAGATAAAAGCCATGAATCAATAGTAATAACCTTTGATTTTACATTAATCTGCTTGTAGTCAGGTTGGAGCTGGCAAACATTCAAACCTTTGGTTCACTTTACTGAACCACAAATGTAAAACGCTTGTGAGGTTGTAACATTTGCAAATGATTAACTGTAGTGCTCATCTAAAATAAAACACGAAAGCACATGATTAACCAGCGTGGCGGATGAATGAAACCCCACTGCATAACTAAAGATAGCCTCATGATTAATGGGCAGAGGAAGTGCCATTAAAGTTTATTTAACAATAAACCCTACTGTCCCACAGCGGTAAACCAATTTCCACCTCACGGGGTTACACTTCTGTTCTGCATGTTTATATTTACCCTCTTAAATCCTGGTGTATCATGTTTGATATGTGCAGTTTTTTTTATGAGTTTTTGAGACTTCTCCTTTATCAGTGAAAAACCTAAAGAAATTTTATTCAAGATACATTCTTCAGCATTTTTTAAATGCCAGATGTAGCAAATATGATACAAATCAAAAGTCATCTATGGAAATTAAAATGTTATATATTTGTTATATTGGCTCAACAAATTCTCAATTTTGAATTCATTTCATATTTTAGGCTTTAAGAGGTTAAATGTAATTAAAGATTAAATTACAGAAACTTGTATCAAGTATACAATTTTTCACCTCTGTGTTTTTATCTGTATATTTATATTTTATAAGCCTGAGCTATTCATTTAGAGGATTTCAGCTACCAAAAGTGAAAGCTTGCTCCACATTACCTTCTCTGTTTGCAAGAGGCAAACTATACTTCTTCTTTTCTTTTATCATCTCGTGTAATAAACAGAGCATATAAATTTTTTTTATCATATTTATATTCTACAATATGTATTACATACCCAGTTTGCCCAAAAATGACACCAGTACCCAAAAAGCCACTAAATAAGGGGTCTCCACGTGGTGCCACTTAAAGCTAATGATGGGTATTCCTGTGATATTGGAGCTGTGGCCATGTTGAGACTCATTCGAGTGACTGGATTCGGACAGCTTCAGGTGGGACCCCTCACGTGTTACCACAGCTTCACCCTTCACTGGTGACACAACGCAGATCAACAACACTGACCCCAACAGCCAGAAGAGTGCATATCCACAGCGTAGCATTTGAAAAAAATAAACTGACTGAAGAAAAGAAGCCTTCTCGTGCCTGTATTACCTCAAGAGGTAAAAATAAATAAACAACACCTCTGCCAATGGCTTCCTACCCTCACAATATTCAACACTCTGTCTGCGACTTTGTGTCCTCAGTCCTGACACAGTCTGTATCAGGACTGGACTCAGCCTTTTTATAAGTTCACTACTCCTCTATGAGTAAGGTCATGTATGAGTGTGTGGTTGAAGAGTTTAAGAAGGAGCAAAGGATGTCATTCGGTTATTCAGTGACATCTGAAACATTCTCCGGTCATTGCTACATTTGTACTTTCCGGTCCCGTCCACTCCAGTTTGTCATGATATTGTTAGTGTTGTTGAATGAATACCTTTAGTTTAGGAACATTTCCACCAGTTTCACTCCTTAGTAATGATTGACACCGACCTTACGCAGTCTTAGTTAAAGACTCCCTTGAAATGACATAGCACCTTTCTCCTCTGTTAAGCACTCAAAGTGCTTCCTACTACTAATCTAAGTCTCCCAATCACACACATGTGAATGCAGTGTTCACTGTCTTGGCCAAGTACCCTCTGATCAGTAGATGATCTGCTCTACCACCTGAAACACAGCTGACCCTAACGAAGAAGAAATAACAAAGGTGTCGTAAAGCAGTCCCTAAATAAGCTCCTATCATTACATATTGGAGCAGTGACTTCAGAAGGGCACAAAACACTCCTGACTCAGTTAAGAAGCTTAATCATTTGTTTTGTCTTTACATTACTAAGTGATGCTGCAGGGGAATTTTGTGCCAAAACAAAAAAACGTATGACTTTGTCCAACTTACAAGGCGAATGCAATGTCAGAGACTGTAATTTCAAATATATAATGTAAATTAAATGAAACAGAGAGTTAACGAAGCCAAAATCCACCTGTATTGGCATACACTGTGACAATATTGTAACAGGAGTGTTGCGTTGGCTCAACTCCAGCTGCTGCAAGCTTCACACACAGTGCTGCTCGTGTGGGGAGAATGATTTAGCCTACAATTACAGACTCCTGGGGACAGACAGAAGGTGAACAGTGTTAATTCATAACAGTTGGCTGGTTTTAATGTACTTTAGTTCTACTAACTCCACGGTCTCAAATCTGAGACTCTTTTACCCATTACCAGCGGCTCACCGCTGCTTTGGCAAAAAAACAAAAAGCAAAAAAAACCTATATTAAAATAAATGTATAAATGGAAACATGGTTATTTCTTTTTATATTTAATTTGTGTTTATCATTACCAAATGTGATTCTGATGGCTGCAGAGCAAGTCACTGGCAGGTTGCTGAAAAAAGTGCCTTCATATTCAAGGAATTTTTTTTAACATTTGTTCTTTTTATTAGTGATGTGCGATACCACTGATTTTCTTTCCGATCCGATACCAAGTAATATTCAGGGTGGTATCGGCGATACTGATTCGATAAACTTATTTTATTTATTGTATCTCAAATTATAGCGTCATAATGATTACAGGACATCAGATTACTTGTTCTTATCACTTAATAATGCAGAGTTCATCATATAGAAATAAAAAAACTGAAGTTGTGCGCTATTTGAACATCTTGCCTGCCTGCAGCACTAAAGGACTCAGTGAGAAACGTCTGTCTCGCCCTAGCAGCACCTGACTCTCTCATCCTCTTCAGTTCGCCTCAACATACGCTCGTCATATTCTGTGATATGATTTACTCTGAGGTGTTTGACAAGGTTAGTGATGTTGCCACAACCATACATGACCCTCCCGATTTTTCCGGGAGAATACCGAATTTCAGTGCCCCTCCCGAAAATCCCGATTTTCCACCCGGACAACAAAATTGAAAAACCATATTGCAGAATTCATAGCGCGGCCCAGCCAATTCCAGTTTCCAACAATGGCGGCAGCTGCTTAGTTTTAATATTACTCTTATTTCTCTTTCTGGGTCGCAAAAAAACTTTTAACATATTTTCAGGTGAGAATGTAGCTGTGTAAACTTCAAATATCTAAGCCGACTGACACATCGTCTTCAAACCCCCGCGGTCTTTCGCTACTCGGGTTAAACGTGATATATAAGTCACTTTGATAACTTAAAAATCTTATTGTTTTTTTTTCAGTGTTTTATTTGTTGGTGACTAAATCGGTTTGGTTGAGATTAAAGTTCTTAGATTAGATTAAATTAAATTTAACTTTATTAATCCCTCGGGAGGGTTCCTCCGGGGTTTTCACACAGCTGAATAAACGTCAAACAGAAAATAATTAAACAGAAGAGTTTACGTCAGTGCCCGGTGATATATTAGATAGCAAGGAGCAGACGGCAGAGTTTCACTCCACAGAGGGAGCTCGTGACGTAGGCCGGGTCCTCAGGTGGAAGGATAGGGACAATAGCCTCATTGGTTAGATGACTTGTTGGCACAGGTGTGAGTGGGGGTGAGTGTGAAAGCCTTGCATAAGAAACTAAAAAAAAAAAGTTTCTCTGTCATAAATCTGTACTGTATTTTTATACAATAAAAATGACCACTCGGTTACCTGCTATCTACTAGTGTGTGTGTGTGTGTGTGTGCTTTAAGAACATTTAGCTGCACAGTCGAGCGTGAACTCCCCTCCCATTATTAAGAAATGATAATGTCACTGAGTAGTGACTTGACTTTTCAGTCATTCTGACCGCAGGTCTCCACCACAGCAAGCACTCAGACGATGGTCAGATGAAGGTTGTTTTCAGTGTGGGAGGAACAGTAGCTACACTTCAAGACTGTTGTGTGGTATTTTTCATCTCAGGCTCTGTGCTCAACAAAATTTGTCATTTGTGGTCCCAACGCTTAAGGATTAAATGTTGTTAAACAACACAATAAACTAAATTAATAAATTTCAGATAAATAAGTTTCATTGTTAGCAAAATTATGCATTATATTATAGAATATTAGAGATTTAAGATTTTTATTATAAATTAGACTGACAGTAAGTGTCTGAAATGTTGTCCTTGAATTGGAGCTGTTTCAGTAACCCTGCCAGGGTCACTCTATATCATTTACACCTATATAAACTGTAAACATTTCTCCATGCCCAGGATGGTTTTCTCCAGACACTGTGGTTAAACTGCATGCTGAGGTCCATGAGCTTTTTCAAGAACCCTATTTTACATAAAATTAATTGTTTCAGCAGGTGAGGGATTTGGGTTGATCACTTGGTATCTGAGACGTAACCGAGTTAGGAGTCAAGTATAAGTTACTATAATGATGAGGATGAAGAGTTGATCATTAAAATATAACATACAGATAAACCTTCTATATATCAGTCTGTGCAGTTAGGAAGCAGGATCCATTTCACCTGCTTTGGTGCACATAACAGTGATAACCCGTGCACCGACAACAGGAAGACAACCTCCAAAAATTAGAAAGAAAGTACTTAGACATAAAAGGTGCTTGTACAAATTTGTGTGTGACTGAGACTCAAATTTAAAATCTCTTTATTGATTTTCTATTATTTCCTGATTGTTTTTTCTCTAGTTTTGCTTTTTGCAAGTATCTCTGTCACTCATGGTGAGATTAGTGACATTCTAGCTGCACTGATTGGAGGTTGTCTTCTCGTTGCCACTGCAGTGCAACATTGTCACTTTCGTTTGCACCAAAGAAGGTGAAATCCATTAACGCTGGTCTTTTGCTTGCTAGCTGAATAGATTGTGTTATACTCCGATGGCTATAAAGAAGCTTTTTCTTGAAAAAGCACAAATAGTTGACCCTGCATTTATTGTCCATTGTACTTCAGTTAGTACCAAGCATGCTGGAAGAAAGACAGCACTGTTAATCTGTAAAGAGGAAATAGGTTCTTGAGAAACTGCCTTCCCTGTGTCCTTGTGTTTTGTTGTCTATTGTGTTTTCATGTCTGTTCTTTCCCGGACTCGTCTGTGTCGTGTCTATCTGGGTCTGGTCTGTGTGTGTGTGTTCCTGTTACTTCCCGTTTTAATTTGGTTGTCTCCTGTCTGTGTGCGCCATGTTCTGCTTTTGCCTCTCTTACTTTGAAGGTACCTCGTCTCATGTGTTATATTAGGCTTTTCATCATCTGTCTCGTTGTGCGCAATTAGCCCCAGTTGTGTTCGTCGCGTTTCCTGTGCACTCGTCATTCCTTGTGTATTTAACCCCTTTGTTTTCTTCCATCCAGTGTCATGTCCTGTCTGTCTGCCTTTTTAGCTTCACGAGTGTTTCCAGTTTAGTTAGTTTTCTGTTTTTCTGATTTCCAGCAGTAAAGCTGAGTTTTGAGTTTACCTTTTGCATCCTGGAGTCTTCATACTGGGTCCTCCATTCCTGCCTGCCGCACACAACCCCTGTTCATATTTTTACATTGTCCACAGTTCCATGGCCCATTTCCCTTAAACTTAAACCCAGTAATCACTGAGAGCAAATGATCAAATTCATCAGTTAAAAAACACTCATTAAAATAAAAGTTCATCCAGTGACACCGCCCATCCCTATCTGTTCTAGACAGCAGCAGCTCAAGTTGCCGGAGTAATTGTGCAAAACTTTGGGTCGATTCTCTGAATCCTCTGAAATGCTTTTGTCTAAAACTCATCCGTAACTCATCTCAGTTAGGTTAGATGATACTCCTGTACAAATTTTTCTGAAATGAATGCCAACCAACAGATCAAGATCATAACTTGATCTAGTAAAGGTTTTCCATGAATGTGTGTCCCTCTTTTCTATAGGAAATTTGCTCTCAGTAAGATTTTGTGGTCCTGCAATTAAAAATTAGGTCACCGAAGCAGTTTAGAACAAAAGCCCAAACCTAGTTTTGTCTAAGAACCCTCAGTCAAAATAAAAGCAATGCCAAGTGTGAGTACATTCTTAAATAGTATGAGCAAATAATCAATCCATTCATTTGAATGTAGGTAGTTTCCTGTTCTTGTGTTTATTTGTTTTGTTTGTTTTGTTTTGTTTAAAAGCCTGACGCTAAAGTGTACATCATTGTCCAACAGTACAAGTAATGGTGGTCTTTTATTTTGAAAATTTGACACTAGATTTTTCCTGTCAGTCAGATTTGCATAGGAAGGTTTCTAATTGAGTGAAGTGATCCAGTAGTATGTGCTTGGAAGCTATAACAAGAGCTGCCTGATTACTGTATGTCCAAACTGGGAAATTGAAACAGGAGAGAAAACAGTGTTTTTTTTATGTGTGGTACTTGATTACAAGCAGAGCTCTTATGTAAGATTTAACCATTTTTCTTAGAGAGAAACAAGATTTAACTACCAAAAGAGCTCAGATGTATCCATTAATCAGATAGAGATACTGATGTAATCTGCTTATAAAATGAACTAATTCACATGGGTCAAATCTCAGCCACTGATCCCACTTTTCTCCTCCTGTTTGGCGTAAACTGCAGCTAAAGTTGCCATTGTAGTGACATTCTAAGTACCTGTGAATTAAATTTCTCTGAAATGCTTTGTTCAAAAATCGTCATCTAGGGTAGCTGTAACTCAAATTCCACCTAGAACAAAGAGTATAAAGTCTGCTGGCTTTGAGAGTAATACTGAAACAGAGAGGAAATTTGTATTAAGTTTTGGTGATTAAATAATGCAGGCGCGGGGTAGACAATTAAAAAAAAGAAAAAAGAAAAATTACAATAGTATTTTAGAATCTCTACAGTTACAAACTCTGTGTTAACAATTTTTGGTATCAAAATAAAGCTAACACTTGTGGGGCTTAATCATCCAGTTATTATTTCTGATGTCATTAGCCGTTTCTGGGTCCAAACTCCACTTCAGGTCCCTAAATAGTAAATGGTAAATGCCTGTATTGTATAGCGCTTTACTTAGTCCCTAAGGACCCCAAAGCGCTTTACATATATAGTCATCCACACATTCACACACTGGTGATGGCAAGCTACATTGTAGCCACAGCCGCCCCGGGGCGCACTGAGAGAGGCGAGGCTGCCGGACACTGGCGCCACCGGGTCCTCTGACCACCATCTAAAATGAAGATAACACTGTATATATTGTTTTTTACCTTTATGCTTTGTGTGAACAACTACAGTGTTTCTTATGAAATCCATGAAGTGCTATAGAGAAAATTACATTTTATTTATGTAATTAACACATTTTGAACATCCAGGCATCCATGAAAACAGGATTTATCAAATTTAACGGAGTTCAAAGTTAGCAAGGAGTTAGCTCGCTAGTTTCCACCTAAACATAATATACCATGTTCTGAATGAGGGATTTTTGAAAATGTACAGCTCTACTATCACTTCAGACATTAATGAACCTAGAACACTAAACAGTAGTGACATTTGTAAGGTTGCTAAAGTTGGGCTAGCTGGTTTTTAATGATGTTCTACGTGGTGGCTAGCTACACAGCTATGGTAGCTAGCCACATGCAGTGTTGCCAACTTAGCAACTTTGTCGCTATATTTAGCGAGTTTTCAGACCCCCTTAGCGACCTTTTTTTGTAAAAAGCAACTAGCGACTAATCTGGCAACTTTCTCTGGTGTTATTGGAGACTTATTTATGACAACTTTTTGACGTAAAAGTGTGTATCGTTCTTACTCTCAACAAGCAGCGGGTGCTGCGGTGGGCACCTCGCCCGCAGTGTTGCCAACTCCTCAGTAAGGAAAATCGCTATTGGTTGTCCTACAAGTCGCTAGAAGTCACTAAATGACGTCATCGCCTAATTTGCATAATTGGTCATGCTAATAACATCGTGGAAGAGACATAAAATGAGTAAAAAACGTCCTAAATGCATTTAGAGTTTATTTAGAACTACAAATTAAATTTCTTTTAGCAATTATTGTTTTTTTTTTAATGTCACAATTCCAACCCTGCTCCTTTACCCGGGCTTGGACCGGCAAAAGTGACCCAAAATAGGCACTCTGGTGGAGTAAACTGTAAACGCACCAAACTTAAGTCAGGAGAACAACTGAGATAGATAATCTATCAACAATACGAGGTTAGTCATTAATATACTGCTGCATGGGCTGGACCTTAGTTACATTGTTAGGTTTTTAAAACTGAGCTTTAAAAAGAACAGTGGTAATAAAAACTGAGAGAGGCCAACAGTGATCACTGCCTTTTTTAAGAGTTTTTTTGTTGCCTTTTATAGCATATAACGACTCAAATGTGCTGCAGTAGACCAAAAACTGAAGAAAGCATTGATCAACATATAGACATCAACTGTAGAAAGAATTGTGCCGCTGAAGTGAAACAGAGCAAATTTACAGAGGTTTTATTAGAGACATAGCTAAGTATTTTACAATTTGGCACCATCTGTAAAAGTCAAAATTTCTTAGGTATTGAATAGAAGAAATTAACTTTCTTGTCAGAGGTCATTTTTGCAAAAAAAATGGTGCATAATGCGTCTTTGCAAGAAAATAAGGCAGAAAATAGCGGTATATGATGGGAAGATGCTCTTGAAGCCCACATGGGAGATGCAGCTATGCAGGAAAAGTGGCTGGATTGCAGTGCTGGTTCATTGAATGTTGGTTGGAACATGACAGATCTTGCAGTTTTGGAATCTGTGAGATCTGTGTTTCCAGCAGAGACATTGTTTGTTTGTGTCGATGCCATCAGGAGAACATGGGGATCCGCAAATTGTGTCTCTTTAATTCCTTGTTGTTTTAGTTGTTTTTAGTGATCATGGAAATTGTTTTGTGCACTTTTAGCTGAGATTCTGACATTTCTTTGGATACTGTACATGTCTATATTTGAATAACAGACCTGGCGGTACAGCCCGTGTTCCCTATTTGCACCAGGGGTAATGGGGTTCAATGGGTTAATCTCCGGCTCTCTTCTATAATGTGTCTATTGGCCTGTCTTCCTCCCCATTTTTTCCCTTTCCATTGTCCACAAGTGCTTCCTCAAAGGAGATAATCAGATTTTTGTGATTTTCTCTATATTATCGTACGGTCTTTACCTTATAATCTAAAATGCTCCGAGGCGACTGTTGTGATTTGGCGCTATAAAAGTAAATTGAGTTAAATTGAATGTTGGGTTGGTGTAGAGCAGCGATAGTGTTCATGGTCAGTCTAAGAGGTTTACACTGTCTAGGAGTGGGAAATCAGTTACGGTAGTTCATGTTACATCTGCTTATATAAGTGGAAGACAATGGATGGATGGAATCTACAAAGAGTAGCAGCACAGCTCTGCTGCTCACAGACTGCAGGCAAAGAAATCTAGAAATTATTGGGACCTACTTCTATGTTCTACAATTATTTTCTTTTCTGCACTGCTATAACATCCCACCTACTGAATCCCACTTTAACCCCTAAGGTGTGGAGACAAAATCACCAATTAACAATGTAGATAGCAGCAAATAGTTAAATTTTTTTTAAATTCTCATTATTTTTCTATCTGTGTTCTACACAATAGATATTCAAATTGAGTGTAAAATTCTAGCTAAAATAGGTTTTAATAGCTTTGTGCAAAAATAGCTTTTCCAGGGTTTCTGGTTGATGAGGGGAGAGCGGAGCCTTGCAGAAACAGGACTTTGCAGGACTCACCAAGTTTGCAGAGCCAGGAAACCAGGATCCACAGGGCCACCAGGTACGGGGTGGTGACATGATGCCACTTCCAGGACACAATAGGCAGTGTAGTGATGGGCTCCACTGCATGGCCACCTTCTCCAGTTGTTCCATGGTTTGAGCTCAGTGCATTGTCTATTTCTGGATTAAGGGCTTTTACTTGACCACTGCTTGATAAGGTTTGATCTGGATCTTCACCCGCAAGGCTCAAGCCTCTACACACCATCAGCAGCACGCAGAGAAAAAGTGTAAATCCCCAAGAAGCTGCCATTTTTGGATAAAATCCTTTATAAACCATCAGCAAACTATTGTGTAGATTGTTGACATAAATGTTCCACATACATCCACCTCTTCTTCTGACCAGAGCATAGTATCCACTCTCTGCTCTCCTGTATATCAAGGATACAGCTTTTCACAGCTCGTGAAACACAGCCCATTATGATGCTGGTCTGGCTCAACCCACTTTTGTACCCAGACCAGCAAGTTTGGTCACTTTACTCAGAGGTATAATTTAAGCCTGTGAATGGCTTTATTAGCAGCTTCTCACCAATATTAAACTTCTCAGATAGAGTTGATTAAAAAGATTTTTTTACATCCTTTTAACCTCTTAAGCCCCAAGCCTAACTGATCTCCTGCCTTTAGCCCCCGTATCAGGGGGCATTGGGGCTTAAGAGGTTAAAGTTCTTTTTCATGCGATTTTCGATAATACACTTAATCAGTTCATATCTCCATTTTCTTCCATTTATCCAATTCAGGGTTGTGAAGGGTGCTGGGGAGGGTACACCCTAAGAAAGTCGCCAGAGCTAACACAGAAAGACAGAGAAACAGTCACACCTATTCTATTTATTAGAAAATTAAAACAATACAAGAAATTAAAATGGGCACATCAAACTCATTTACACCTGCAGATTTTGATTCTCAGACAAGAGTAGCTTTGCATTATTCATGGTTCATAATAATCCTCATTTATACCCTCATTTATCTTCTACTGGCCCTTAATGAATACCTCTTAGTTCATCATCTGCCTTTAAACCAACTTTTTCCTAATTGTTTGACCCACTGAAACGGAAGGTGGGTGGAGCATCTGAGATGACCATATTTGGGATGTCCTCTCTTCCTTCCGTTGCAAGAGTCAAAAGTCAAAAAAACAGAGAGCTTTCAGAGCAGGCTGGAGCCTCACTAAATAATACTAAGAATCTGCATTATATATGCTGCAAATGTTTAAATGCATCCCACTAAAATGTGTTTGCATCATTGACCTATGTAGCATTTTATTTGTTAGTAATATTTCATCTTTCACACAAAATAGTGCCCCAAGTGGTGAAAGTTGTTGTGGTATTCTGCAATACGAATGTATGGATTATAGATTCAGAAAGTATTTTAAATCACTGTTTTTATAATTGATATCTACACGTCATTTGAAAGGTTTTTACATAATATTAAGATGTTTTGAAAAAAAAAACCCTTAAATAATAATTTTCAATAGCATGTTTACTACAAACCACAGACTATATGACAATGTTCAACATATATCTAATGTTGAACATAAAGGATTTGTTTCAGTGCAGTTTTTCTTTTGCCAAGTGAAGGGTGAACCTAAAAACAGCAGGGGTTGTTTAAAGAGGTTATGTAAATGTTTTGTGTAGAAACACAGGAGCTAACCATAGTCATGGAAAAATAAACATTTTCTTGTCAGTATGAGAGTAGATGGTTAATTAGTCTGAGGTTTGTTTTGTGTCTTTGTTCCAGGTTCAAGTGAGACAGAACAGGGTGTCTGCATTGGGATACAGTTACATTTGGCCACTGGGAGGAGGAGGGGGAGGAGGAGATGTTGGTGGAGGGGGCAACTGATCATTGTTCATCTGCTTTGTGTCAGTAGAGCGAGTGCTGGCACGAAGAAGCCCCAGGCGGCGCATTTCCATAGGTGAATTGGGAAGATTCGCCTGGGCTCGCAATGACGGAGCCACCATGCTGCTGTCGGGTTCACTCTCTGCCAGCCAAGGAGGGATCTCCTGCAACAAATCCGTGGGGTACAGATCTGGCACGAAGGCTGGGTTCTCAATCCCACCTTAATGAAAGAAAAAACTGAATCAGTACCTCAGGGTTCAATATTAGGGCCACTGTTGTTCTCTGCATTACATTTTCATACAAGTGAAACCATTATTGGCTGCTCATCCCTTGCGCTTGTGGTCTATCCACTTTAATTCAGCTTAAACGTTTAAACTCAAATACACTCGCTGTTCTGGAGTTGTTGTTTTTTTTTATTTGACATTTATACATAAACTCAACTGTGAAAGTGTTTTATAGGTGTTTGCTTGCAGAGTCAGAACAGTATTAGGAAATTCAAAATAAATTCTATGATAATGAGCTGCTTTCATATTTGCACTGTAGCCCTAAACTGTTCCCAACAGGTAAGAATGGAAATATTCAACACAGACGGATCGAACATTTGCTGATTTTAAACCTGTCAGCCCACTAGTACAAAGTCCTTGTGTTGTATGACAGTCTGGTGCCTTTACCCTGCAGCTCACCCTTACATAACCCTTACATACTTTTTGTTGTGTGGTGTGGTTTGTGGCTCATCTGCAGCTCTGTAGAGACCTTTCTACCACACTTTTATATTTCACCTTTTTTGGGGGGTTTTATTGCACACAAACTGTCTATTTAGTTCCCTCTGTTGTATGTTTCCCTAATCTCTGTGTTTATAATAACAGCATCTGCTACTCTCTTAATCATTCTCAAAAATATATGTTTGGTTTCATACAGGATGTAGAAAGTGCATTGATCTCACCTCCTGGTCTGTACGTGGCTCTCATGGAGAAAGAAGGGTATGACGAGTCATAGCCAGAGGCGCTATCTCCTTCTGAGAACTCAAAGTCTAAAAATGAAAATGAGAAAATTAGTTTGCTAAGACTTTAAATCTGAAAAAAACAAAAACACAAAAAACCCCACAAGCAGACAAACCTTCATCACCAGAATGGCAGAGTTTAGTCTTGCTCACTGACTTTCCATTTGGGGTCTGTAGAACGAAGGAGATTTATTTAATCACATATGATGTTTAAAAAAACTGAAGGTAAAGTAAAAGAGACAAGATCAACGCCCTCAGCCATGTCCAACCCATAGCGATGTTTCCTAGTTTGTCTAGCAGAGGGCACTCTGCAATCACTTATCAACAACAATCAATTATTATTTATTCTTGTTTGCCACATTTCTGCATATCTCAAGTCCTAGTTCCTTGTTTGAGTTTCTGATTATTTTGAAAAGTGTCTGACTTAGGTTTATTTTGTATCGTTTATTATTGCTGATTATTGTTTTCTTAGTCTTTCCTTTGTGCCCCATTGTGTTTAGCTCCTATCTTTCCTTTGGCATCTTGTTGTCACCTGTGCTTTGTATTGAATCTAATTCCCTTGTCTCGGTCTCCTTGATTTGTATTAATGTCTCAGTGTCCCATTGTCCTTTGGCAATTCGCGCACAAATCTGTGCACTTCCAAGTATTGTTTAATGCTTCCTTTTGTTTTCACTCCATGTCTAAATATCCCTTATGGCCATTGTTGTGTTGGCTGTCTTTATTGTCTTATTGTATTACTTTTTCTCTTTTATATTTTTATTGCTGCACATTTTAATTGTTTTAGTTGCATTTTAGTTTTTAAAGACTTTGTGCAGCATGAGCTCTGGGAAATGCGTTATATAAATAAACTTGACCTAGATAAATGACGCACATGAACAAGAGGAGCCTATAGAGAATTTATAGAGCTGGGGCCCGTTCTTCGTACCTCGCTAAGTAAGTTAGCCGGATTTGACTGTTGACGATTTCGCGTGATCCTGGATCGTTCGGTTCTTCGAAGCCCATCCGGGACTTGCTGTCATAGCAACAGAGCCGTAAGCGTAAACCTGCTCGGGAGCAGGTTTACTTTATGTAAACAGGATTAGATCGCGGCCACTCAGGTATTTCCGCTTCATGTATACGAAAGCAACAGCGATATTTTACCACTGTTGTACCATAAATAAATAACATCAATGTAACTAAAGATAATGCAGCACTTGATCCTTTTATTGATGTCACACAGATACATACAGGTCATTTCCTAAAAAAGGGAAATGTACTATTAACATTCTATTACATGTATGTGATTATTACAGATGTAATTCAGATTTCAGAGTAGTAATTGTAAATTACTTCGTGTAATCAAGATGAGAGACCACGGCTATAAAAGCGAAGGTGGATTTGGGAAGTCTGTCGCAGTCATATCCTGTCCGTATACGCGAGCAGCCCATTGCGGAAGGTGCAAGATTGATAAGGAGAGTCCTCAGAATTCAGCGTATATTGCGGGACAGACAGGATCCTTTAGCTCAGCGCGACAGTGTGCTCATAGAGAGATATCGATTTTCCCGTGAGGGTATTATTCACTTAACCAACTTGTTGACGAGGGGGTGCAGGACCACCACCTGTCTTTTTTTTGCGCTGCCCCTTTTCTTGGTTGCTGTTATAAACAAACAAACAGATTATTTCAGGGTCTCTGTCCAAGAGACGAAAAGCAATATAAGTGATAAATATTACCATTCTGTAGAATATTCTTATATTTCACTTTTACTTGTTCCCATGTTCTAGTGGGTCCTGTTGTGGCTCTAATGTGAAAGGGGATATAATATAACATAATGTAATATAATATAATGTAATATAATATTGGATAATATGGTGTGATATGATAAATCTACCCTACCACCTACTGGTGTTGGCCAGAGGGGCCGATGGCGCAATATGGCAGCCTGGCTTCTGTCAGTCTGCCCCAGGGCAGCTGTGACAGCTACCAGTGTGTGAATGTGAGAGTGACTGAATAGTGGCATTGTAAAACGCTTTGGGTGCCTTGAAAAGCGCTATATAAATCCACTCCATTATTATTGTTATTATTAAATTACTTACGAGTTTAATTTGTCAGCAACTTTCTGCCAGCCCTCTCTCCTTGCTTTTGCAGCCTTTGCAGTGTTCCCTTGCGTTTTAATTAGACTCTGAAACTCCTAAAATCCCTCACTCAAGAGTTCTTGCTCTGCTGCCGAAAAATACCGAGCGCGCTCCTTCGACATTTTCGCCGACCAATCAAAGGGTTGCCGATCAATGTTTCTACTATCGATGCGTAGCCCCTGTTGGGCCACCCAGTGATCTCACATTACTTCATCCAGCTATACTAATCGTCAACAACAGGTGTGTTCGGGGAACCGGAATAGCGAGCTCAGAGTTAGCGCGATGATTTGATCTTGGATGTGTCATTTGATCTTGGATGTAGTAAGCGACGTACGAAGAACGGGCCCCTGATCTTGGAAAGATCCAAGTTTGTTTGGCATAACAGTACATTCAGATCATGGTTCTGACTGATAAAACTTCCAGGCAGGATTTAAAAATTAATAAAATTAAATGTTTCTTGACATCAAAGACAAAAGAAGAAATATAACACAACGTGCCTTTAAAAAATCATAAAAACAAAGAAACTGAGGCAACATGAAAAAACTGTTCCATGGTCAGATGAATTAAAATGTGAAATTCTTTTTGCAAGACATGGACACCACATTCTCAAGACTAACGGGGAGAGGGACTCTCTGGATTGTTACCAGCACTCAGTTCAAAAGGCTGCATCTTGGATGGTATGGAGATGCATATGGAAGTGGTTGCTTGCATATTTGGAAAGGCACCATCAGTGCTAAAAGGTATGTATAAAGGTCAACATACAGTATGCTCCCATCCAGATTACATGTTTTTCAGGGAAGGCTTTGCTAATTTGCAGATTGCTATCACAGCAGCATGACTTCATAGAAGAGTCTGGGTGCTGAACCAGCCTGCCTGCAGTCCAGAACTTTTACCAACTAAAAACATTTGGAGCATCATGAAACAGAAAACCATAAAAAGATGACGTAGGTCTATTGAGCCACGCAATATTTAAAAAGAAAAGGACAACATTTCTCTCTCAAAAGTCCAGCAGCTGGTTTTCAGTTTCCAGACCACTGTCTTGTACCAAGGATTTTCAGTACTACACTGAAGTCAAATGGAAAAAAAAAACTAAAAATGAAGCTTTGGGGAAGGACCGTATTTCCTCTTCACTGGACTTCAGAAGAGACATAATCAACTCTGCAAACAGTGGTAGGGTGTGCTTATTCCCTCTTTTTGTCTTTACCTTCTCCTGCTGTTCTTTCTTTGAGTACTTGACAATTGTCTTTGGAGGTGAAACACCCATCTTTGCAGACTTGAATGACTCCAACCGGTTCCTCATGGTTCTCTGGAAGATCTCCTGGACTTCTTTCTCATCTCTGTTGATTTTGAAATCACTGCGACTGAACCCGTGGCGATACTATAAACAACAGAATGAGAAGTCAGTTTGTTACTGCTTTATAAAACAGAAACCAACAATAGTTCAGGAAGGACACAAAGTCAAGCTCAGCCACAGTTCAAGCAAATAAGCTGAGGATTTGCATATATACATAAAATATACATTTGTCTATAGCCAGCCATAAATAACAGTTTGTTGTTTTTAGTTCACATACACCTCAGTAATTTAATGGTTAAATGGACATGTATTACTAGGATGCTTTAGTAAGTCCCTCATGCAATGACTGAATTTGCTCATTACCTGTTTTCTGCTCTTGTAGAGATGCTGATCAAGAAGGTGGTGAACATCAACTGCCTCAGCTCCCCTCATAGCCTTCATGGTCTGCTCGTGCATTTCCAGGCTCACTGATGGAATATGGTCTCTACTGCAGAGGAAGCCAATCATGTCACTGACTTAAAGCAATACAACAATATCAAAAGAGTCTGGTTTCATTTTTAAAATATGGTGGTGAACGGAAGCTGTTTGAAGGCACTGAATAGTTGCAGTAAGTTGTGTCTATTAAGTAGGTATAAAAAGTATTGAATGCATCAAATCAGTACACAGATTTTCTAATTAAATATATTTCTAAAGGTGCTATTAATATCAAATTCTCACAACATATCTGGAACAACCCATCCAATCCACACATACAAAGACATCAAACTATGCATGTCCAGAAATTAACTTATGTATAAAATGAAAAATGACACAAAGTAAAAGCATTGAACACATGAAGAAAGGGAGATGCAAAAAGCCATGAAAAGTCATGACACCAGCAATTAGAACGCAATCCAGCCACTCAGTGCAAATTAACTTCAGCTTGTTCAGTCCCAATTGATGGGTTATAAACTGGTGTCTCATTATCAAGGTGCCACACGGCAAGCATCTCATGATCAGTGAAACCAGTGAGCTCTCGCAACACCGTCAGAGCATAATTGTTGCAAAACACACTGATAGCATTGATTAGAGACGATATTTTGAAATTAGTGAAGGTTGCAGTGAGCACTGCTGGGGCCACAATCCAGAAGTGGAAGGAACATCATTTCAGCATAAACTACCCATGACCAGATGCGCCTGGCAATGCATGTGACTAGTTTCTTGAAACCACGAAGACTTTTGTACAAAGCATTAAAAAAAATTCAGTATGCACTTTATCCCTGTGTCATTTCTCATTATTATACATAACTGAATTTATGGACATCAATAGTTTGATTTCTTTGCATGTGTGGATTGGATGGGTTGTTACTGACATCTGGTGAGTTTTATTTCAACAACACCTTTAGAAATATATTCACTTAAAATCGGTGACGTGTTTAATACTTATTTTACCCTCTGTATATATTTTCACACTGTCATAAAAATCCAGATTGCTCACCCCATAGTGAACATTGCACCATGATCATTTATCATGTAAGGTGGGATGTCAGGCATGACCTCTGTGTATTCACTTTCCAACTTTTTCTTGAAATCAAGAATGGCGCTGTCATTACGGACAAACTCCAGAGAGCCTCTACGCTCGCCCTGCAACAGAAGACACCAGCAGTAATCTTCTCAGTTTCATTTAATTTGTACTTGAGCAAAACATACTTGAATTTGCACAAATGATTCTCACTTCAGTCACATATTCCATGGCATCCTTGAGGTTCAGCTGATGGAAGACATCAAACACGTCATCTTGTTTCTTCCTTGCAGATGGCTTCATCAAAAATGGCGTCATCCACTTCTCCTCAAAATGCCTCCACCTTTACAAAAAGAAATATCACTGTTGCTTACTTTAAAATTAAAAGGCATTTTGGAGTTATGTATTAAGTCTTGTACATACTTGCTCCTGAAGTAGTTATCTCCTATTTGTCCTGATATGTCTTCGATGGCAACCAGAGTGTGATTAAACATCTAAAGAAAGGAGAAGGACTTTGTAGAAACTGGGCGGGAAACGTTTTTGTCGGTGAAACATGACGTGTTTTATTAGATTTACCTTGTTTGTAATTTTCTCTAGGAGTGAGACCTCAGTTACTGCAGCTCTCTTTACTTTAAGCCACATGACCAGAGGTTTCATCGTTATTCCCTGTAACAATGTCAAGCACAAATGTGCCAACAAAATTAAGCTCTAACACAGACTGTGTAATTAACAAGCAAACTAATGTACACATATTTTAGCGAATTATCAACTCCAAAAATTCACTACCTGCAAGATGACAGTGAAGTACACCACAATGAGAGTAGTGCAGATCATCAGGTTTTTCTCCTTTATCTTTTTCTCATCCAGCAACACAGCCAGGCCATACGCAACAGCCCCTCGTAGGCCACCGTAGCTCATGATCACCATATCTATTAATTCAACTGGGACCAGCCTGTACCTGTTAAGGATCCACTGCAGGAAAAACACACCTGGAATAGACATACAAACACACACAGTTATTTAAAGACTTCACACATCGGTGGTGCTTTTTGCTGGATTGTTGAATTACGCTTTTAGTAAAGCTCAGCACTCAAGTCTAGTGTTTTCTTTGCCTCATACTAATCTCATTGTTGTCCCTCTTGTGTACAGACCTTTCCTGGATTTTCCCTGCCGCACAGTGTTTTTAGAGACAGCCTGAGCAGAGTAAATGAGAAGACATTGTTTGGCTGCCCCTTCCCCTGGATTCCTGGAGCCCCTATTTTCCCTTATCACTACCTGTATGTATCACTCTGGTGTTTTCATTGTAAATAAGCTCACTAAACTTGAATACTGTGAATCCTGCCTCTGAGTCCGGTCGCTCAGTGTTCTTGACACACGTATTCTTGTAAATGTGTGTCATTTGATCTTTGTGCTGCAGCAGCAGAAGATTTCTTTGCATAACACACCAAGTTTTTACCCCACAATGTGTGTGATGCTTTGACTCAACAGTGATAGCCAAACAACAAAATCTCACCAATGAATCTATACACAAAGACGAAGAAGACTGTGAGGAGGATGAAGCCCGTGTTCCAAACCCAGATAACCTTATCGATGGCCGAGATACCGAGGAAAACAAAGATGATGGTTTCTGATCCGTTGGCGAAAACCTTCATGGCATATTTGACTGTTTGGACGGAACTCTCATCCATGTTTGCTCTGACGTACTTCTGACATAACACACCGCAGAATGTAGTCCTACAGAAGGAACCGCAAAGTAAACTCTAAATATGTTTACCTCATTTTTACATATATAAAATGGATACAGACATAATAAAACAAATTATATTTCAGTTGTGAAATACTCACGAAAGGATAGCAGACAGAGAAAGCATCTCAGCAGTCAGGTAGGAAAGGTATCCCATGACAAAGATGAAGCCTGGCTCGATGATCTGGATGTTTTTTGTGCATCTGGTCAGAAGTGAAATTAGTATGCCGAATGCTATGCCCACAAGGGAACCACCAAATGCAACCACAAAGAAGGAAACTGTGGAGAGAGAGGAAACATATAAAAATCTATTTTTTAGTGCTATTGTTTACTCCCCTCTAAAACATACTAGCCTTACAGGGCAGTGATAGCATAAAAAGTGTTTAATTTATTTTGTGTCCACACCCGACAAATCAAAATGGTCAACACATTTGTGTGTTGCAGCAGGGACACTCTACACTGTCTATTTTGCCAGACTTGACTGTGAGCAATTACACTGCATGAACAAATACATTTTCTTTTACCAGATAAATGTTATAGCTTACCTATTCCTTTAATAATTTCTGCTGCATTAATTCGGCCTCCTCCCAGCGATACAAATGCATCAAACACATTAAAAAGCACCTAAGAGAAAAAAAAGAAAACTTATTGAGTGATCAGTATATATATAAAAGAAACAAACAAAAACTGTCAGCGTTTGGACAGTCAGACTGGAATGTTTTCAGACTTTTCTTTTCTAGTATGTAGCACTCAACAGGAGATAAACTTCCATCATATTCTCACTGCTGGACCTAACATCAAAACGGGAGGTGAGAGACTCCTGTGCCATGGTTCTGATTGAGACATGGCTGAACCCTGTTCCTGATTATGTAGTTAGTCTGCATGGGGTTAATCACAATGTGGCTACACAGGAGCCAAACATTTTGTGGTAAATTCTGTGGAGGTGGGTTTTGTATTTACACAAGCAACAGATGAAGTACAAACACAGCAGCGGTCTTAAGTCAGTGTTCTCCTGAAACAGAGCTGCTCACTGTTAATGGCAGACTGTGTGACCTGCCCAGAGAATTTACCACTATGAATATTATGGCTGTAAACATCCCCTCCAGTGCAAACACAAAATAGACCCTGAGTGATCTTTAAGACCTTCACTGAGTTTCAAGCCACTTTGCCAGAGGGCGTTTGTATTGTAGTAGGAGAATTCAATCAGGCAAACAGGCCTCGTTCCCAAGCCCACTGCTGTTGACAATGCTGACACATGACTGCAGTGCTGCACTTGCTTCTAATCACATCATTAAGTATGCAGATGACACAGCAGTGGTGAAGATAGTTGGCAGCATCATGTTTCTGGGAGCACAGATAACTGATAGCCTGGGCTGGTCACTTAATACAGCATCAGTAGTTAAACGGGCTCGGAAGCACCTGCATCGCTGTGCCGGATGAGGAGAGCACACCTTCCCCTCCCCATTCGCTCCACTTACTAATGAGGCACCTTGAAAACTTGCTGAGTAGCTCTATCTCCATCTTATTCTGCAGCTCCAGTGTCTCAGAAAAGAAATTGCTGCAGAGCTCATCAGAGCCTGCAACATCATCAAAGATTACCATACTACTTGGTACACCAACTTTCTCTGCTCCACATCCCTGCCAACCTGAGGAGGGGCATCAAACAGGCCAAGGAGGCTTTCAGGTGAATGATAGAGGGCTTCCTCACTTCCTCAGGTGTGGAGGGGCATCCAAACGCTCACCAACTACAAAGGCCAGAGCCCCCCAATCCACAACAGCAGCATCCAACTTGCAGAGGATCTCACACCTTTGCCCAATATGATCACTACTACAGCTCATTCAGCACCATAAGTCCAGACATCCTAATCACCAAAGGTCCAATTTCTTCAGGACATAGGTAGAGACTTCAAGAGGCATAGACGGGTCCTCTCCCCTCTTATAGGAGGAGAACAGATGGAATCTGTCTCAATCTTTAATTTGTTGGGCACCCACATCTCCAATGGTCTTATGTTAATGTTGGATCCATAACACCAACACCCTCGTAAAGAAGGCTCGGCAGGTCCCATTTTAGGTCCCATTTTAGAAACTGCAATGTTTTAAAGTTTACCTGCACACAAAATATGTAACATAATAATAATAATAATAATAATAATAATAATAATAATAATAATAATAATAATAAAACAATTAAACCCTTTAAATGTATTAAATGTAATGTGATTTTTTTAAAGAAAAAATTTCTTAAATGCAAGAGTATAAAAATGATGTCAAGTACAGTCAAAGGTCAAAGTCAAATGAATTGCAATGTATACGCAATTTTTATTCTGTCTTGTTATGTCAAGCTTTCTGACATTATTAGGAGGCAGGTTTTTGGATGTTAGACATTAATATTAATACTGAGTCAGTGTCCAGCCTAACAAAGTTAACCAGGTGCTCTGTTAAAGGACTCTGGCTTGCTTTTTCACAGTAAAGGTTTTAATAGTCATTAAAGGAACAGGCGCTGCTGTTTTAGATTCTAGAAACCTGAGCTCCCCGTCTCGGTAAGGTCTCGGCCTCATTGCTCTTTGCGGTGTGTAAGCAGACTCCACGTTTTGGTTTGGTGAAAAGCTTGCGTTTACAGAGTTTATCATACTAACCACTGTCACACCGTCGTTGAGCAGCGACTCTCCAAACACTATGATGAAGAGGACTTCGTTAACGTGGACCTGATCAAACACAGCTAAGACAGCCACGGGGTCCACAGCAGCCATCAGACTTCCGAAAAGAAGATACTGCAGCAGACCGATGTCCAGGTCACCTGTACAGATACAGAGGGCCGGAAATACAATAAACCTAGCTCATATTTTCTGTAGCTGAGAATTACAAAGTAAGCATTCTAATTCATTAATAGAATAAATCGTGTCAAATCTCTCTCCAGTCTCGTCCAGTGCAGTGGACAAGGCCTAAGCATAAAATAAACTTATTAAGTCTGCATTTGGAGAAAGTTTGGGAATTAAACCAAATTAGCAGCTACTGATGCTGTTGTTTAATGTATTCAAACAAAGAATAAAAGTAAAGTATTAAAGGATTTCTGTAATACTAAAGAAAGCTCTTTTCAGGCAGCTTGCTTAAGTCATGTGACTGTACAACTTTCATTTGTTCCTCATGTCTTTGTTCCAGAACAATCACAGCCTTCAGGGGTAAAATATAAAGCCAGGTTTGAAGTGCTTATGTTTGTGTCATTTGTGTCACAACAATGTGTGTGTTATGATGGTCTGTCTCGCTTCCATTGTTAATTGCCTTTTTTCCCACTATTTGTCTGCTACACGTTGAGAAACATGAATTTGTATTTTAGTTTTTTGTTATATAAATAAAGTTTTTTTTTTCTCTGTTTTGTGCAGCCAGCAAGATTTACTGTGCATGTTTTATGCACAGTTCAATTATTACGATGCAGAGTTTGTGCAAAACGTTTTGTGAGTTAAATGTGAATATTTAAAAAGAAAATAGCTCTAATTAGCCTCCAGTTTATGCACACAGCTTAATAACCAAGCTTTCTATCAGTAGCTGATAATGTAGAAATCCACCCTTTTTTCCAAATTTGGCCCCTTCTGGATTATAATAACCAACATGCTGCCGACCAAATCCTTATCAGTCAAGCCTCAAAATGTGGATTGTTAGTTCCAACGAAGTAACTAACTGATATTTTTAAATGTCTCCTTCTTTTACTTAGATTTTTAATAATCCTTTAGTATGCTAAGCAACACTACAAATATCACAAATCGTAGCTATCAGTCTAAACATCTCAGAATGGATCGCTTCCTCTGTGTGAGTCGCAGCAGCAGGTGTGCTGAAATGGAATAAATTAAAGATCCTCTCTTACCCATGGCTCCTCCCATGTGACACCCCCATAGCGACAGCCCCAAACTGGCAGCATTCCAGCAGGTCCCAATGACGGCATGGATCAAAATAGCACCCAGGTTTGTGAAGAAGAGCTTGTTTGGCATGTGGTAGCCTGAATCCAGAATGATTTGAGGCAACAGGAAATAGAAGAAGACTGTTGGGCTCAGTGAGAAGGTCTGCACCTTGTCTGCACCCCAAATCATGCCACCCAAAATGAAACCAGAGCAGATGAGGAGGGCACTCTCAGGTATGTAGTTGGTGACATTATGGTTGGCCTCAATGACTGAGAGGAGAAAAAAGATCAAGACAAAGACAAGAACCATCAATCAATTGTAACAACCTTTGATTTTAAGCCGCTCTTCTTCCTGTCAGGTAGGAGCTGGCAAATGTTCAAAGCTCAGTTCACTTCAGTTCACTTAAATATAAAACTCTAGTTGACCATTTGCAACTTCTGCAAATGATCAACTTTTGCTCATCTAAAAAAAAGCATCTGGGGATATGAGCAACACGTGAGGTGGTTGGATCGTGTGTGAAACCTGTCTGCATAACCAAAGATAACCACATGTCTAATGAGCTCATAAAGTGTCACTAAAATTTATTTAACAATAAAAACTACTGAACCACAGTGTACACCTGTTCTTACCCCACAGGGTTGCACTTATGTTGTGCACATTTGTATTTAAAATTAGTTGAAGATTAAATTCCAAAAACTATAGTCCCCAATACAGCTTACATTTGTGCAAGCACAGAATCAAAATGAATATTTTTGCTAATATCTACTTCAGTGAGGATGAAAAATGAGAATTTTTGCTTTCAGGTTTTTGAGTTAATGTACAAATTTGTGTGTCATTCCACACATATAGAAAGCAGCTAAAACAATCATAAAGCTTCCAATTTTATATATATGTAAGACTCATATCACAGTAAAAGTGAATATATTCTCCCATTACTAAAACATATTCACTCAAGGACCTCCAACAAGTTAAAGATTCTCTCCACACCATGCAAAGGTTAATCACTTTTTTAAATTTAACTCAAAGGAACCTCTTGTAAAAAAAAAAAAATACTGGAAATCTATAAACAAACAAAAAATAATGAGGTAACCAAAACACTTACACTTTTAAACTCTCACTTTTGATCACTAACTTGACTCCTTATAAAACCACATCTGTGCAGTCTCTCGTGAAGTAGATCAGCTGAGATTTTGAGGAGTTAGCTTTACGTTTAAAAAGGTTTAACTCAAGAAAAGGATGACCAAACAGACCAGCAACAAGAGCCAGACATGCAATTATCTAGTGACCAGCTCTAAATTAAAAACCAGTAGACTATAGGCCGACTGACCATACGCAAGATTGCAGTGTGTGACTGTCTGGTTTAGTTGTTGCTTTGACAATTTATTGCTTTGTTTGTATTTTCTGGGCACGTCCACGGGGATTTGTGACACAGTCAGTGATGGAACAGAGGTCATTGGATACCTGTTAAATTTGTGGGTTTAGGAGCATTTTCACCAGCTTTCCTTTAAATGAAGAAATACATTCAAACATATACTGTAAATGAGATGGAGCCAAAATCCATCTGTGTATACCGTATAATGTGTGGAAAAGTTGCAACAGGTGTGTGGTGTCACGGTCACTGAGTTTTGTTGTGTAGACTTCTTATCGAGTCTGTAATTAATAACCTAATTTGGTTTTATCTTATTTTTTCCTCTATTCTAGGTTTGTTTATTTTCTCTTGATTTCTGTCTCTTCCATAGTAGTCCAGGGGTTTTGAATTCCATTGAGTTTTTTTAACTCCATTTCCGATCAGGTTTCCTGTCACCCTCTGTATTACGATTCTTAGTCCCCAGTTCTTATTACTTTGGAATTTACATTGTTATTTATATTTACTTTATTGTGTTTTGGTTCAGTTTAGCCGTGCCTTTTTGTATCTTCTTGTCAAATTCCTGCCTCTGTGTAACGTATTTTCCTGTTGAGTCATTTGAGGTTTCATTTTGTTACAGTAGTTTCTGGTCTCCTGTGTGCTGTGTTTAGTTTTACCTCCTTGATTAGTTTCTGTCATTCCTGACCTTCCTGCATATATAACCATGTCCTTGTCTTTGTTATTTGTTATTGTGTGTATTTACCCTGCCTTGTGTGTTTCTCCTTTATTGCTCCATGTCAGAGTTTTCATTTGACTGTCAGGCAACTTTGTATTTTAATTGTTATGCCCTGAACTAGCAGGACATAACCCCTTTGGACTTTGTCACTTTCTGCCTTTCAGCTATAGCAAAACTGCTTCCTGCTCAAACCTGGACAGTTTCATTCTGACTACTGGAAACATAAATAACAATGCTGTTGGTATTGGGAGAATTCAGATTCAGACTATAATTAGGGTCTGTGGACAGATACAAGGTTTTAATGTACTAACTCAAGGGTCTTGAATGTGAGAGCTTCATGCATCCCATGGATTGTGAAAAAAATGTATGTATAAATATGGAATTAAACCTTTTTTTTTTTCATTTAATTGCATTTGTCATAGTTCTAAGTGATTTTTTTGGTTTGTTTTTTTCTTTTTACATTTTACAAATTTAAATGTGTCCCCAGTGACCCCAGTAACCTATATTTCACAACAGCAAAACAAAACTGGAAATTCTGTTTTAGATATGAGTTCTTTGGGGGAGTCTGAGGTCACCATTTCTACGGCAGAGAATCAAGGGTCCTTCTGTGGGAGACTAGCTGCAGTGGCATTGACGAGCTGGCCAAAGGTTTTCGTTAACCCACCCTGATCAGCAGAGCTTCAGGCAGAGGAGGCTGCTGCAGTGATGAGGCTTTGTCCAGCTGTCCACATATCCATCAGTATTCAGTAGTGTGGACTTGGACGGCCGATGTTGGAACGGCGATGATGAGATCAACATTTCCTCCTAGATGAAGTAGTTGGTTGGGCTAGAGAAAGCTCCTCGCCCTCAGCCAACATATTCATCAGGCTGGAAGCTGTGCCAGCTGTCAGAGAGCCAGAAGGGCTGGATGGATATGTGGACAGCTGGACAAACTATTTTTAAGATCATCTCGTCCATGTCTGCTTCTAATCACCAGTACTGCAACCTCTCCTCGACCATCCACGCTGCTCTGCCTTAGTCTGCAGCTTCACATCCTCAGCTCTGTACCTCACGATCAAAAAAACAGTCTGATTTGGCTGCTATGCTCTGAATTTCACTTTTTATTTGATTGAAATAATTCTCTACACTCTGGACGCACTGCACAGACAGTGTTGTGCTGAAAAGGGATTTCTTGTATTTGCCAAAAAGTGATTTTCCATATTTAAATTACTTTTAATGGCTTGTTGGCCTATGATATGTGAAACATATGTCAAATGTATCCCTCATGTCCATCCATCCATCCATCCATTCGCTTCTTCTTATCCTTTTCAGGATTGTGGGGGGCGCTGGAGGCTATGCCAGCTGTCAAAGGGTGAGAGGCAGGGTACACCACACTCACTTCCACATTCACACCTATGGGCAATTTAGATTGATCAATGAACCTACCCCCACTAACTATCCCTCATCCTCGAGCTACAAACAACATTCTTTTCACAAGGTAGAAGCCACAATTTTTTGGCAAAGTGATTTTTAAATATCCTTCTTTTATCCAGTTAAATTGACAATGACATTACTTTTTTTTAAAGAGAGAGAGACCTGGCCAAGAGGGCAGCAGAAATTGCAAGAAGTATAACAATAGTTCTGTAAAGATATTTCAACTGGCTATAAAGGACTGGATTAGTTATATTGTAGGTAAAATAACCCAGTGGGTAAAATACTTGCAAAATAAGTCCTTTCTTTAGTTTATAAGTAACCCCTTTGTAAATCCTATTCGCTAAAGTCTATTTTCTCTATTTATTTAGTCTATTTATAAGTAAAGGTATTACAAAAAAAAAAAATTACACACGTTGGAAATCACTTTTTGGAAGACAAAAAAAGAGTGGTGTATACCAAAAAGTGCCTACCCATTTATAAACTGCTATAAATAACTTGTTGGCCTATAATATGTCAAAACAAATGTCCCCGTATCCTGGGACACGAAAACTTATGATGTCATGTCATCTGGAGCCCCAAACAACATTCCAGTCACAAGGAAAAAGTTATAATCAGTTTTTTTTTTAAAGTGAGTTTAACATCACCTTTATTTATCCAGTTAAAAAGTCTCATTGACGTTGAACATTTCTTTTTAAAGGGTAATCTGGCCAAGAGGCTTACAGGAACTGCAAAAAATATAACAATAGTACTATAAAGATATTTTAAGTGGCAAATATAATTGGATTGGTTGTAATGTAGGTGCAATAACACGGGGTCATAAAGATGAAAAAAGGGCATGTTATATATAACCCCTTTGTAAAGCCTGTTCATCAAACTCTATGTAAACAATATAGATAAGGACATTACACACGAAAACTCTGCAAGTCACTTTTTTTTGCAGGCGCTCACTTTTTGGCAGATATTCCGCGAGTTCTGTCTGATCGAGTATCCTGCCAAAAAGGGATCGTCTGCCAAAAAAAAAAAAAGTGATTTCCTATGTTTTTATGTGTTTTTAACGGCCAATATTTTTACTTATATTTGTAAATAGACTCTCCGCAGACTTGGCTCGTGTTAGAGCGGCCATTAAGTAAAAGTCGGCTTAAACAATAAGTGTTGCTAAGCAACGCGGCATGCCGGGTTGCCGATATTTCACATTGATTTCTATGAGGTTCAAATATCGTCCAATCGTCCATATCGTCCGTCACACATCCAAAAATTCACTATATGATGAGTAAGCTCAGGAAAAGCCGTGAAATATAAGATGATGGGGTTTTAATTAAACAGAATTGCATGATTTTTTAAAATTCTAGTTGTGGGGTTAATCTTAGATTGCAAAGTGCCCTGAGAGGACATATGTTTGGCTCTATTTAAATATCACTAAAGTGTATAAGCACACACGTTTTTATACATTTAAGAGCTCTTACCTGAGAAATAATAAAAAATAATAATAATAATTGCACCAGTGACAAAAATACATGTTGTGCATAGCCCTAAACTAGAAACAAATTATTACTACTTCAAAAAAAAAAATTTTTTTAAATATCTTGGGTGCAGAGGATTATTTTTAATAGATTTCAGAAAAGGAGAGCACTTCCATGAATTGGACTTACGGAGTTTGCAGAGCCAGCAAACCAAAACCCACAGGGCCACCAGGTACTGTACGCTGATGTGATCCCACTTCCAGGTCACAATAGGCAGTGTAGTGATGGGCGGCCCTCCATGACCACCTTCTCCAGTTGTGTTAGAGCTTGAGGCCGTCCCAGTTTCTGTTTGTGTATTTCGGGTTTTTGCTTCTTCACTAGCCAGGCTCAAGCCTCCACACGCCATCAGCAGCATGCAGAGAAAAAGTGTAAATCGCCAAAGAGTTGCCATTATTGGATAAAATATCTTAAAACTTTAATCAAACTGCTATTTAGACTGTTGATGAAAATGCTCGAGTCAGCCTCAGACTGCAGCTCAAAGTCTCATTTCCTTTTTCTGCGCCTTCTTCTTCTCACTCAGATCTCTGTCACTCTCTTCACATATGTATCCATATCCTCATCTGACCAGAGCATGGTATCCACTTTCTGCTCTCCTCTCTGTCAAGGATACAGCTTTTACAGCAGGTGAAGCTCAGCCCATTATGATGCTGGTCTTTCTCCACCCACTTTTGTACCCAGACCAGCAAGTTTAGTCACGTTACTCAGTGAATTCTATGAATGTCTGTATTAGCAAGTTTTCATAAAATTTCTACTTCTCAGATGGAGTTGATGGAAATATTTTGGAAGAAACTCCTTATACATACTTATGAAGCTCTTTTTTGAAGCAGGTGTATGTGTACTTTGATTTTATTATGTCATAAGTTGAGATGATTCATGTTTTTAAAAAATAAAAATAAAATGAAAATTTTGATCCAATGTAATATATGATATCCATACATTACAGATATAACTAAGCTGTTGCATATACTGATCAGGTTTAATGTCACTTAAACTTGGATTCAAGTGTTTTACTGGACACAAGGACCTGTGCTGATTGGAGAGAAACTATGTTATAAACACATGTATTGTGATATACAAGCATGAGCGAAAATTTAAAAATGTGTACAATGATTTGTGTGTAACTTTTGAGTTACAATAAGCAAATAATCTTTGCTTCAAAAAGCGTCCTGTCTAAAAAGTATTTGTGACAGTGTTTCCTGAAGCCAGAAGCTTTTGGCTCTCAGCTAACATCAGGTTAGATGATGGCAATCTGTGTTTTAACTGAACCAAAAACTTTTTGGTTTAACATTAAAAAGAGCAAAAATATATTAAAAATATCACAACAATGAGCAATTTTTAAAATTCACCCCGCAAAGTTGCTCAAAGGGCAGCAAATCAAACACAACATAAAAATGTCAGCTTTAAAAGAAGTGTCATGAGCTGTATGTAGAGTGTAGGAGTGCTGAGGACCCAAATACAAACAAGTGAACTGAAAATACACCCCTTATTATTCTGATGCAATGTCCAGTACAGAAATCAATAAATCTACTGTAAAACATAGTGGAAACCAGTACAAAGAAGCTAAAACAACGCAGTTCAGAAACACAAGCTTTGATATTCAGAATGTGTTCGAACAGTGTCTTTACTATTACAACTATGCAGACAAGCTGTGAAGGAAGAGAGAAGACCTGTCTTATTGCGCACAATAACAAATACTGGACAGGAAAGCAGGAAGGCACATGCCATAGTGCCATTTAGCATGTGGTCATCCAATCACCCTGTGGGCTAAAGCGGCACCCGGAAGACCTGCCTTAATCATATCTTTTAATGTTTCTTGTAAGCACTTTAAACTGCCTTCTAGAAAATGCAGCATAAAACTTCTGTATTGCCGACAACAGCTGAAGATTTAATTTATATATCTATCTTAAATCTTACATAAGACTTTGGTTGGTCCCTGTTACTTATTCTAAGAAAATATAACAGAGAATAGTGGGGAATATGGATTAAGCTTCACTACTGAACAATTAAACCCTTCTTTTTGAGCAATGTCCTGTGACGGAGTTGAAAACCATTTCTCTACTACATACAAACTCACAATTGAAAATATTCAGCTGTGTGTTGAAGAGCTTATGTACGAAACACATTCACTCTTCCTGTGATGTGTTTCAATAAAGCCTGTGGAAAAAGGAGAAAAGTGATGAAACTTCATGCAAAATAAAATTCAACAGTAGTTGGCACGCAGAGGAAGCAAACACAGATATTCTTTTGATAAGATAGATATTTGTGCAGGTTTGCAGAGACTGATAGTCTGAACCGTGAAGGGAGACTGGGAGGACAGTTAATGGTTTACAGTGGCACAAACCACTGAGCCTCCATAAAAATGTTATTTCCTTTTTGAGCCAGCACAATTTGTAATTATAAAGCAATAGTTTCATAAAGTGTTAATAGGTAATAAAGTTACTGAACTATTTTAAACCGCTTGCACTTGGGGGGGAGGGGGAGGTCACGCTGTCAAGAGAGCATGAGGAACAGTCAGATTTGGCATGGTTTAGTCCAAGTTCATTAAAAAAAACACAAAAATTAAAAAAAATGCTGGTTAAAATAGAAGCAGGATTTAAAACAGCAGACAGATGATTTTATTACTGTATACTTGTTGAATAAACTAAATACACATCCTAAAGCTGACTAAATCTAAACCTACCAGCCATTCAGAATTAGCTTGCTTTGACTGTTTTTATTACACGTATCAGAAAAGAAAACACCTGTAAATATATTGCATGTCGTTACCATAATGCCATCTTTTTGATTTTATGTGTTTTTGTATCAGGACCATTAAGAGCCTTTGTCTCCCGGTTTTCTTCAAGCTGATGTTAGCTGAAAGCTGTTAACTTTGTGATGAACTCAGAATGTTCAAAATTTTCTGAATTAGCCATGAATCAAAGACTAAACACAGCCTACCGTTATCAGAGAAAAGTAAGAATTACATCTCAGTGCTATTCTGCATTAGCTCGATTGCATCTGTAGTCAAATCTAAAGACATTAGTTTACAACAACAATGCAGGAGTACAGAGGAAGCCCAGAAACACAGAATGTCAATTTACATGAAGCAGACAATGTGAAATTTGTCATATCAGGAGATTTATGACTCACAGCTAAAGCTGTCTAGCATGACCGTATTCAGGCTGTCTCCATGAAATCATACCGAGTCGAAAGTAGAAAAATGTAAATCTTCCTAGGTTTTTCTTCACAGAGACGCCCCTTATGAAGTTATTCATGAAGCCATTAATTTTCCAAAACAAACAAGCATTGCCTTGTAACCTTTTACATCAAAATATTGAGAATGACAAAAGCGACCGTGATGCACTCTATAGTGCAATAAACGGGAAGCATAATAGCATAATAGCATAATACTTTAATGCCATTTCTCCAACAGATCACTAGAGATCAAGTTAATCAAAACCAATGCACTGGTGTCCTAAGCAGCTGGCATTAAGTGTTATGAAAGTTTTTGTAGCATGTGTTGTGCTAGAATTAACTTTACATACAGTTTCCATCACATCATCTTTGAATGCAGTATTTAAAGGGGACTTTCCTGGCTAACAGAAAGAACACAAGCAGAGCAGATCTTTCCTGTAGAATTGTTTGTTTTTAACTATGCGTGCGTGTGTGTGTGTGTGTGTGTGTGTGTGTGTGTGTGTGTGTGTGTGTGTGTGTGTGTGTGTGTGTGTGTGTGTGTGTCTGTGACACAAGTGATAAAAGGGCCGAGAGGTGATTTGACTCATCGACTCATCACCTGTGCTCCCATCACCCCCTCTTCTCCTATACTTAACAAAAGTTGTGTTGAGCCTTCATTGCCACTATACAGGCGTGTTTAGGTGACAGAGGTTTATAAATGAACCGTGGTTTAGATGCGGCGATTCTTTTTCCGACTTCTTAATAAAGGCTTGCCTTTCAACCAATAAATCACCCATATCAGCTCCTATTGTCATTGGAGTTAACGTTTGAATACCTTTGATACCAGGATCAGGAATCAATTAGGAATTTTCTAGAAACGTTTTCAGCACAAAGGTAAAAAAAAAAAAAAAAAGAAAGAAAAAACTAAAAGTGGTTAACGCCTTTCTTTGTTTCTTTGTAACTGTATTTTCCCAAAGAGGGACATGGACAAGCCCTTCCGGTGATATAAAATAAACAAGTGATGTTAAAGGTTTTACAATGTCTTTTAACTTGACAAGGCTGAAGCCCATAACTTCATGTTAGTGATAATGATTGACTATAACCAGTAGTTTCTCTTTGGCACCGTAAAAAGGATTTGTTTAACAACCAATCCTCAGAACAATTGCAAAGTCAAAGGAACGGGAAGACCTGAGGAGAATTCTTGTGAAGGGTCAACACTAGGATGGACTCCACCTTGGGAGTTGAGATAAAATTTTCAACAGGTTTGGTTACAAGCAAGCAGGGGCGGTCCTAGCCTGTTTGGTGCCCTAGGCGAACACTCCCTCTGCCCCCCGCCCCCCCAACACACACACACAACAACACAACCTCAGGTCCCGGCACGTCTTATGCAGTGGAGGCGTGATGAACTGATGGAGCTCCGCTGTGTCAGCCTCACCTGCAGCCGTGCACAAATCAAAGTGAAGTAAGAAAAACCGGAACAAACGCACACTAATCATGAAGCTACAGAGCCCCTTTACTCACATGGGTAAGGAAAATTTTCATTGCATGTCCACATGTTGATGTGGCAACAAGACATATACAGCAGGTTACCCCACAGTCAGACGCCTGCCATCTACCAGCTAACTGTGTGAAGAGGAAAAAATGCTATAAATGTCTGTTTTTTTGTTAATGCGCATGCTCAGTTTATGGTAGCAGCAACTTAATCCAGTGCTAAGCACAGTGAGACTGATTACGTGGACATTCGTAGAAACCTTCTTGTCTGGGAGGAGGGATGGCAGACTCAGTCACTGCTGACAATAATTTTAACCTGTTACATTCTTTAGAAAAGATGATCCAGTGAAAGAGCCTTTGAAAAGGGGTCTCTTCACATGTAAACAACAATTATTTAATACAGATTTAATAATTAAAGCCTCTCATTTTCCACCTCATTTACCCTTTAATTTACGACTGATATGTTGAAATGGTTTGACACACAGTGAAATGTTTTAATGCACAGCAGAAAGTGCATATTAACTGTGACTGCAAGTAAGTCACAGAAAGGTTATGCAACTTTGCACTGGGCTGAACAAGATTTAGAATGATTCTCATTTGCCTCAGGCCTGACAGGTCTTAGGGCAATTCTAAAATAGTTTCTGAAATACATTTCATAACTGGATATTTTTGGAAGATAATCAAACCTGCAGAGTAGATGGGTGCCATGCCGTAGGTAAGCCAGGCGCTTGCTTCGTTCTTGTGTCGTCAATAGAGCTGCACGGGCCGCCATCAAAAGCTGACAACAGTGGGAGAGGTGAAGCTGCTCAGAAGGAGCTGCAAAACAAACCTTCTTGGATGGGAATAGAAGTGGCTGTTGTACCAGGGATCCCTCTAACTCTAAGGCCCTTGATTCCAAATGGTTTCCGGTAGGATGAAGCAAAAATACATGACGAGTTAGAAGCTGAGCACTTTCTATAGTTGTGGGCAGTTTTTGCAGAGCCACAAAGTGAGCACCTTTGGAAAACTGGTCAATTATTGACACTGATGAGGTTCAGGGAAATGTGGGAGCATGGCCATCCAGGAACAGATAGAGGTCTAAGCGGTCCCATGAACAGTAAACTGGAGGACTTGTTTTGGACAGAAGATGCAGTACATTCACATACATCTTTAATTACATGACTGTAAAGGTTTACAAACCCCAAGAAATGCTGGAGATTTCTCATCATTGCCAAAACTGTCTACTCCACCATTTGAACCTAAGCTGGGTGTCATTTTACCTGTACTTAGTAATAAATCCCCAAAGTGCCACAAAATCAACACGCAATATAAATCCTTGTCCTTTGACATGCAGTTCATTTTCCAATAAGCATTCCAGTACCTGGAGGGTGTGATTTTGATGCTTGGAAATGGTCTTGGAGAGGATGAAAATATTATCCAAGCAGACAAAGGTGAAGTCAGCACATTGTTACCCATGGCTTGGAGCACAGCTGGAGCAGTGGTATGCATAAAAGGGATCCCAAAATACTTGAAGTATCTTTTATCCACACCCTGTGGTAAGCGTTACTGAGATACAACTTTGAAAAAATGGTGGCACCCTGCAAGAGTTCAAATGCGGAAGACAACAGAGGCAACAGATACTTGTTTTTAACAGAGATTTGATTCAAATGCGGATGCATGGTTTGAGATTCTCACCCTTCTTCTCCAGAAAGAAAAAGCCCAAACAGAGTGGATATGACAAAGGCATGATGATGCCCACTGCCAGGGAACCCATGATGTACATTTCCAAAAGATGTACATTTACACTTTAATTATTGCTTCCTGCAATAATTAAAGTGTAAATGTCTACAGCCCATTCATACAATCGCTGTGCTGGAAGAGAGAAAGCCACATTCATTAGAAACACCTCCTCCAAATCATATTTCCTGGATACCGAGAACAGGTCAGTGACAGACAGAACTGGTGACAGAATGAACTTTAGTCAGTTATTGTATTCCAAGACTGGTCAATGCCTGCATTATGGATTTTTAGCCTCTGTACCAGGGTGTGCTAGGTATGTCAAAGATAAACAGACTGAGAAACTCAGTGAGGTTTTTTGAGTGATACTGGCAAGATAAGTACTTTTTCGAGCTGAAACCTGAAGAGGCTCTGGCAGGTTCTCCAACAGAATCCCTGGCTGATAAGTAAACATGGTGTTAAGAAAGCTCTATTCGGCACTAAAGTCCACTAAAGTCAACTGAAAGTAGAGTTTTCCAGCCAAAATATCGACACAGAAACGTGTTGATGGCTACCAACGTATCTGGTCAAGATGCAACTTGCTAAGGGGCATTTAACAAATAAATTACTGGCGGTGTATGCATACTTTTGAGCCTTGGTGGATTAGAGAAAATTCTAAATATATTCAAACAAAGTCATTAAAGTTGTATGTGCTGCAAAGTCATTTAATCCTGGAAAAATAAAAGTCCACAAAATTAATTTAAAGCCTGAAATTACTACGAAATTCATGCCCATGGTGATGCCCATGGTAGTGATGTGCGATACCACTGATTTCCTTTCCGATCCGATACCAAGTAAAATAGTCAGATGTCTATTCATATTAATGTACAGAATTCACCTGCTAGCTGCTACTACTGCACATTCACCCAGTGTATATACTATATGTATGTATATATATATATAATGTTCTTCCTCTACACCCCCCCCCCAATTTTTGCACATGTCGAGGAGCGTGTCAGACTACATTTCACTGTGTGTTATACTTGTATAACTATGCATGTGACAAATAAAGAACCTTGAACCTTGAACCTTGAAATTCAGGGTGGTATCGACGATACTGATCCGATACCGATACTTTGTACAAAAACGTATTTCAGTTATTGTATCTCAAATTATAGCTTCATAATGATTACAGGACATCAGATTACTTGTTCTTATCGCTTAATAATGCACAGTTATCATATAGAAATAAAAAAAACTGAAGTTGTGCACTATTTGAACACGTTGCCTGCCTGCAGCACTAAAGGACTCCGTGAGAGACGTCTGTCTCACCCTTGCAGCACCTGTCCCTGTCCCTGTCCCTGTCCTCCTCTTCAGTTCACCTCAACATAAGCTCGTCATATTCTGTGATATGATTTACTCTGAAGTGCTTGATGAGGTTAGCAGTGTTGCCACAACACCTCCCTTTCTTGCCACATGTATTGCAAACTACGTCTCAACCATTTGTGGAAGTAAAATACGTCTGCACATGACTCCATTTATGCTCAGCCATTGTTGTGAGTGTGCACAACAAGGGGCTGGACACATTTATACAAACGTACGTCACACATGACTATGACAGGCAGAAGACTAAGTAGTTCCTTCCAATGTAGACAATCCAAATGATATAGTTTATTTGCACTTTGTTCCTGTTAATGATAACTACAAATTTCAATCAAATAAAGGCAAAATGCCAACAAATTATGTTCTCATTTAAAATTGCTTAAGGTTTGAACATAAGCAAATCCAGAAAGGTCAGGGACCAAAAACACAGCCTATTAAAAATAATCCATTAATATTATTTTACATAAGAGCTGAAGGAAAGCATAATTATTTCTATATTTCTATATATCTCTTTAATTCACCCCTCAAAAAACATACAAAAAACATACTGAGTCAGTTTTATGTTCTCTTTACTGAGGCCGGCATGAACTTCACGGAAGTCCGAGGTGTTTGCTCAACAACTTACAGTTTATGGGTAAACTAGCTGCGTTAGTTGTTAGACTAACTAAAGATAGGTCTGAGACATTTATCCAAGGTTACTGGTTATCACATGGTTTCTGTGATGCTTTAGCCTTTAGCTTTTGCTTGAAAAACAAAACGGTAGCAACAGACTGACACAGAAATTGAAGACCTAAAAATGATATTATCTAATCTGAATTCATGTGAGTAACAGAAACCAACATGAATTTGAACATGGAGAGCAGTTTTCATTATCTAACAATTCCTCTAAAAGCTACTAAAAGCTTTAAATGTATTACCTAAAACTACAAATTTTAGATTAGTGGTGCTCGGAAGTAAATATCATTGCCAACTCTAAGAAGCTGACACTCTCAGTTGATTCATACATAATTCTCAGCAACTATAAGATGGTAGTTATACTTTGAGCCTCATGATAGCTTGGCAACCTGTCAAAGGGTGTAACCTTTCTGTGCACTCATGAGAGCTGGCTTCCAGCATCCACTATAACCATTGGATACGTGGAAGACAATAGATGGATGGGATGGTTTTCTGTTTACTGGGAATCTGTTTTATCTGTCCCTGTGTTGGCCCAGGGGCGTCCAACTCCAGGCCTCAAGGGCCGGTGTCCTGCAGGTTTTAGATAGCACCCTGGTTCAGCACACCTGAATCAAATTATTATTAGGCCTCTGAAGAACTTCAAGGCACGTTGAGGAGGTAATTTTGCCATTTAAATCAGCTGTGTAGGATCAAGGACACATCTAAAACCTGCAGGACACCTGCCCTCGATGCCTGGAGTTGGATACCGCTGTGTTGACCTGTATTTGTATATGTCATGCGCTGGCCCATACTACGAGGAATGATGACTAGTGCTCAGAATATTTCCTAAATCCCTGCCAATTTATGTTTTTAAGCTCTCAAATGTGTATTACTCTTCAAATGTCAGATTTACACACCGCAAGCCCAGACTCATAATTATCTCTTTTATCACCTCCACAGGTGTGTCCCACATCTTTATTTTCCTTTTAGTCTGGAAGCATATGGAAAATCACATATTATATATCACAACCCAAAAGATAAATCCTAAATGTATGATATTTCATAACAGTCTAAGCATAACATGAAAACTAAAAACTTTCAAAAATGCTGAGTCGTAATGTTACATAATAAAATGTTATGGTCATTTCAGATGCACTCTAAGTGTCACGGCACTGGGTCTGGTGACCCATTGTTTGTCTTTTGGGTTTAAGTTATACTCTTTGAATTATGGTTTTCTGTTTACATTTATAGTTCCTGGTATCTAGGTTTCTGTTCTGTTTCTGTGCCGTCGCTGTGTTCTCGATGAAGGTTTAATTCTGTTGTATGCTTAGTCTTGATTTTCTGTCTTTACGTCTTCCCTGTGTTCCTCATCTAGTTACTTTTGTCTGTGCTTCATGTTACAGAGTCTGTCATGGTTTCCACATCTCTGTATCAAGTCTGCGTCTTTGCTAATGTCTCGTGCTTCCTGTTTTACTTTGGTTGTCCTTGTCCTATGTCAGTGTATTCTGCTTAGCTTCCTTTGTCTTGTTATGTCTCATTTGTCCCAGCTGTTTTCCCACTCATTGCCCAGCCTTTCATTGTCCTGCCTGTGTATTTTAACCCTGTGTCTTCCTCTATTTGTTGCTGGTTCATCTACTTGTCATCCCTAAATTTTCACCTGCGTTTCAAGTTTTTCTAGTTCCTTGCCTCAGATTGCATGCTTCTTGTTAATTTTGTCAGTTTAGGCTTTTCTTAGTTTGAGTTTCTGCCATTCTCTGCTTTTGTTCGTATTTTGCCTCCCACTGTGAATAAAGTTCACGCTCAGTAAGTCGGTTGTCAGTGTCTGCTCTTGAATCCACATCTTTCACCAGTGATCTCCTCATGCTCTGCCTTGCGGATCGTGACAAAAAGTATAGTTGTGTTCACTATAGTGTTTTTGTTTTGTGGATAGTACTCTGCTGTAGCTGCAGCAAACCTGGTTTGAATCATTTTCACAGTCCTTTATCCTGCAACCGACCATAAGCCAGTAAAAAACAGTGTTTTCAGGAGGAACAAGGCAGCACAGAGTATTTCATAAATAAAAAATAATAATAGAAACTATAAATACTGTTTAAGCATTCCAGCATGAGCGATTTTAAATTCTGGTATAAAGATTTTTTTTTTTTATCTGTTTCACTGCAGTTTGCAGACAATAGATATTATAACCCAAGAGATAGACCTACATGAATGGTATCTGATACTATCTAATACAAATAAATATATCATTATTATTATTGTTGTTGTTGTTAAGTTTAGTGTAATTATGACAGATTTTTAATCCTTTTTATCTATTTTAGAGTTTCAGTAGCCAATTGACTGTTTATCAAGCAAGTCTGCTGGAAATAGTAATAGTAGTGGTCTAATCTAAATATCAAGACCAACTGTCATAAGCTGAAGCTCTAAATTGTCGATTACAACTTTTCCGAGTTGTCATAACTACCACATATATAAGATACTTGTTATACTTTGAGCCCTTTAACAGGCTGGTGACCTTGCCTGGGCGTACCCTGCCTCTTACCCTATCACAGTTTGGAGAGGCTCCAGAACACATGCAACCCTGAGTCATAATTTTACATGATAAAATGTTGGATTTTTGCACTCCAAAGGTTAAATAGAAAGTTATGTTCACTTCTTAGGCGGTTCTACTTTGAACAGTAGCACACAGAGATTGGACAGTGGCTTGTGTTTTGGTTTAATATGGTTCACCGCATTTTATCCTGCACCCCAGAAGTCTTTTCAACAGTATAGTGCTTTGCTAAATTAAGAGCAACAAAGATACAAGTTGTGTTAAATCATGTTAACAATTTTGTTAACATGTTAAAAATGTAAACGTAATTTAAGTGTGATGCAAAAGTCTGCAGGAGAAAATGCTGAGTGGTAGAGCGGAAGAATTAAGTCAAAGCAAATAAAAACTCAAAGAAATTTTCCTCATTCCTGTCAAGGTGATGATTTACAAGCTCAAACTTAGAAGACATAAAATATACCAGTATTTTTCCCGCTACTGAAAGTATCTGTTTAAGCACAGTCATTACATGTTTATGTCTTATAAAATCTGTTTATGGTATGAAACTGCAGAGGAAAGGATGTTAAATAAGAGCACCTGCATGAATATCAGTAGACGTGTGACCTGTTTGACAGTTCAGGGAAGTAGCACCGAATGTTGAATAAACACACTGTGACTGTGATGACCTTACCTATGTCCCTGAATCGGCTACTTATAAGTGCTATATGGAGGATCACACAGCCACACGCATCAAAATAAAGAATTATGTGCTTAATAATGAATTGTACAATAAAATATACATTTGTAAATTCATTTACAAATTCATTTTTAATTTTATTTATTCAAACACTACTAAAGTAATTTAATATTATTTAATAATTTAATGAAAAATAAAAACACTGTTTTTAAATCAATATTTTAAAATGAATTATTCATCCATCCCAATCCCAGCTGTCATAGGGCGAGAGGCAGGGTACACCCTGGACAGGTCGCCAGTCTGTCGCAGGGCTAACACACAAGGACAGACAACCATTCACACTCACATTCACTCGCACATTCACACCTAGTGGCAATTTGGATTATCCAATTAACCTATCCCCACAAGCTGCATGTCTTTGGACGGTGGGAGGAAGCCGGAGTACCCGGAGGGAACCCACGCAAACATGGGGAGAACATGCAAACTCCACACAGAAAGACTCCGGCCTGATGGTGGAATTGAACTCAGGACCTTCTTGCTGTGCGGCAACAGTGCTAACCACCGTGCCACCGTGCTGCCATATTTGAATTATTCATCTATTAATAAATACTTTAAATCAAAAATAAGGCTCACAAAAAAGAATTAAACTCTCAATCAAACCCTCATTTCAAAAAAAAAAAAGTGAATTCCAAAATTAAAAAACAGATTTTGAAAATTGTTTTAAAAACACAATTTTAAAAAGACAAATAAGTAAATGGATTAAAAAATCAAAGATTTTCAACAAATATATTTCTGACATTTTAAATGGCGATTCCACAACTCATTCGAAAGTGGTTTAGCTAACAGATTAACTACTGGATTATATCCTGGATTAGTTGACAGATTAATTATTGGATTAGCTATCTGATTTCTGAAATCCCAAAGCAATACATATTAGCTTTGCAACAGTGTAAGGAGCTCCCTGATTGGTTGGACATACGCATGCACTGCTAAGAAGTGTGTGTGCTTGCACAAGGGCCATTCAGCCTCCAGAGTGACACTCTGCCCGACACGGATATGTGAAGAATGAAGGGACCCTGCAGTTCTATCTCTACTTTTAAGATTAGGCTTAAAACTTTCCTTTTTGCTAAAGCATATAGTTAGGGCTGGACCAGGTGATCCTGAATCCTCCCTTAGTTATGCTGCAATAGACGTAGGCTGCCGGGGATTCCCATGATGCATTGAGTTTTTCCTTTCCAGTCACCTTTCTCACTCACTATGTATTAATAGACCTCTCTGCATTGAATCATATCTGTTATTAACCTCTGTCTCTCTTCCACAGCATGTCTTTTATCCTGTCTTCCTTCTCTCACCCCAACCGGTCGCAGCAGATGGCCCCGCCCCTCCCTGAGCCTGGT